>NW_011948424.1:58049-92101 GCF_000503995.2 Ceratosolen solmsi marchali | reverse complement strand
CCAATCTACACAATTGGCTCGATAAAGATCGATAAATAAATTTACTCGATAGCGCAACAAATAAAATATTACATTGTTAATTTTATTCATCAGTATGGATGAGCAAACGAGGGATAGACTCGTTAATCTTAAGTGAAAGCCCCGAGAGAAGCCTGGGCTCTATGATAATAAACTAAATTAAAAAACTTTTCGAGTACTCGCTTAATTCGGAACATAAATAACCGCATCATCCTCGTTGCCGCGACTCATTGTCTCCTCGCGGTCGTCCCTTTGTTCTTAGTGTCGCATGAACCACTCGCAGGCGCCTTCGAGTTTAGAAGATTTAGAGTTAACGAAGGTCAAGTGGAGAAGCTCGCGCGAAATTGTAATAAAGCTTCATTAGTTCATCGCGTGACTCGTCGTTCTCGGGACGCAAGTACACCGAGTACCGACTAATTGCTCCTAAATTCGCGTGGAATCGAGAAAATCCTCGAGTCGGGAATTTATCGATACTCGGGGTCTTTCGAAATGGAGCGAATAGCCGCTGGGGTTCGGTTCAATGCACTCGCAACGGCAAACCTACTCTATCCTTTATATCTTTATTAATTGTCCTGTTTGCCAGCTAATTATATGCACACTTCTTTCACTGCATCTACGAATTTCCAATAGTTTTTCAATTGAATCGGATTTCACGTAGGTTACGAGCAACCAACACGTTATTCATACTCGATTATTATACTTACGAATGGCTCAGATAGATAATTTGATAAAGAAATAGTTCTAACTGACCTGTAACACAAAGAAATTATGTTTCAATAAATTCAAATATCAGGCAAATATTATAGTTAATTATAGGTATTTGTCTTTCGTAAAAGCTTTACATAAGACATTTATATTTGAGTAACGATATATATGTATATGGTTTTATATTTTAAGCATATTGATATCCCGTCAACAAATTTCTGATTTCTCCAAAAAGCTCTTATTCGGTTAAATATCACCCCCACCCCCCTCCCACCGCAGCCCTTTATATAATATTTATATCTTTTATACAATTTTCAAATAGGATCATCATGGATAATAATAGAAACGATATAAGAATTGGCTGGTTATTTATACATAGCAACAAATTATCAAAAATTTTTTTAGATTTTTTTTTTTTTTTTTTTTTTTTTTTTTTGCCAAAGACAAATTCCTTCCTCGCGTACGTATCCTTTTCCACTCTGCTACTTTAACTTGTATGGGCTCTTTCAGGGCTCTTACGGTGTCTCTGTTTTTAGTTTTTATGCCTCTCGTTTTCAATGCCGGACGACCAGATAACAGCAAAATCGCACAGAAGACCAGGTAATGTCGTAAAAGCATCTCTGTTTATAGAGTAAGCGAGAGCAGACGAGCAATCATTCAACGCCGCGTAAATAAGAGAAGAACCTGGTGAGCTTTAATTTACTACTACTACTACTACTACTACTACTACTACTACTACTACTAGTAATGGCAATGTTACCGCGAATTCCACCTAACGTAAAAGCACTTTAAGAATTTGATAGTAACTGGAAAATTTAATAAACAACCAGTTACAATTACTTAAATAGCCTTACACGAGGAGAAAATAATGTCCAAACTAATAAGGACACCTAAGTTCCAATATGTCACGTTATCTAATAAAAATAGATTGTATGGAATATTTTTATTTTACAAGGTTGATTTGGATTGAGGTTTGGTTTACCCTATTATGGTAGAGCGTTAGAGTGCATAAAATCTTTAAGATAAACAACGTGCGAAACACAATCTATCGTCGATTAATGTCTCGAAGAACTTTAATAATTGAAAAAAATGATTATATATTTTTTTATTTTTTTTTTTTTTTATTAAATATCTTGAGCTTTTGGTGTAGATTATTTGGCAAATTCTTTATTAAACTGTCTGACTGCCCTTTTGATAATATCTTGAAGATTCGGTAGAAAATTATTTATAATATTTGAATAGACGTAACATAATGTTTACGTTCAAGGAACAGAAAAATCTATCTGAAGGCACTCCAATTTCCTTGACAAATCTTGAAGATATTTTATATTAAATACAATCTTCTCAAAGCGCTCTTAGTAACTATTCATAAAACAGTATGCCTTTGAGAAATTCGAGAAGAAAGATTTAAATAAAGTCCTACCAAATATCTTTCTAAAAGATGCCAATAGTTATATATATATATATATATATATATATAATAATAATAATAAAATAAATAGATTATTTTATTACTACAGTTATTCGAACTGTGTTCGAATTGAATGAAACGCAAGTGGACTTGAAGTTAAATAATTAAATATAAAGCTTTTAGATACGATGAGAGCACAAGTTTTACCTGTTTTTGGTTACAACATAAATTTCATGTATAAAGACATATTTTGGCATGATGAAAATGCCTTTCATATCATATTAAAATTAATTTGATCATATACATAGAATACTCACACTCGCGATCGCTTACCATTTATATATATATATATATTTTAATTACATACGTGTATAAAGAAATGTTAATAATAAAATAATAATAAAATGTACTCTATTCGAATATAATAGATGAGTAATGCAAAATTCGGTAAAACTAATGGAAATTATCAGTATTATTGATAAGTAGCGGATTTAAATGAAAATCAATTGAAGAAAATTTATTTTTCAAAAATAAAATGACACATTTAGATGATAAAATTAAAAAAATGAAATACTTTAATACACTATTTAATATCGAACTGCAATCCCTTTATAAGAAATTGAAGTGAGACATTTCTTAAAAATATTAAAACCGAATGAAGAGTGTAAAAGTTTCAACTTTAAAAGCAACCTTTTTAATCTCCTTTTTATAAATGTCTTTGTATACATAATTATAAGAACTTTAAATGAATTCTCTTTCACAGTCAAATTCTCCGAAAATTTTTTTTGCAAAAGGTAGCAGCACAATTATAAATTTTTCTCAGAAATTTTAATTATGTTACTACTACATTTCAGTGGACAAATAAAAATAAGAAATTCTTTTTTCCTTTATGTATTTAAATATATTGCAAAATTTCATACGACTATTGCCTCGAACGTATTTTCCATCTATTTAAATTGCAATCTGTTAAACTGAGCATATTTCAATAAAAAAAATACATAAAGTAACTAAGCTTTAATTGCTCCACGTTTATTAAGATAATTTAAATACTTTAATAATATGACAATTATAATGTATGAAATAATTTTTAAAATTCCCTTGATACTCGTTTATTATGTATATTAAGAGTTTGTACATGAGGTTGTCGTAAAAGGCTGCCGCTAAGTCACAAGTAAGTAGCTTTTTAAGTCTTATGAACTTGCATTCAGTAGTGTAGTGCGATAGCAAATGTTCAAATCGGTAGTGTAAGCGTATAATATATCGAGAACGTTGTAAATATAAGATTTTTTATGTTTAAAAAAAAAAAAAAAAAAAAAAAAAAAAAAAAAAAAACCAACATATAAATGCATAATTTATTCTATCATAATAAGTAAAATTAATTATATTATCTTTAATTTATAAATTCATAATCACTAATTTTATATGCTTGATGAATATGACCGTGAAAATTCAATAATTCAAGCACAACCTTAAGAAGCTCGAGATTCTCAAGAACGAAACAATTATAAAACAAATACTCATATTAACTGCGTAGTAATTGAATTTGCTAATTATCAAAATTATCCCAGATGAGCATCAATTTTTTAAGTCCAATTATAAAGAGATTTGTCAATTTGACATGTACAAACGATATTTCGTCATTTGACAAACTTAATTGCCAGATAAAATCGTCTGTTTGAACAGCAATTTCGACACACCCATCACAAGAAAAAAAAACCTCGCGCAAGTCTACAAACAATGAATATATTGACATAGAAAGCCAACAGCTTTAGGGAAAATTGTGAAATATGATGGTAAGCGTCGTTTAAATATTTATGAAAATTGCTACAATTCTTCTCAAAACGGAATTACCTGAAGAATATGGAAAAGCGATATCACGAGCGAGCATCGCCATCTTAAGCGAGAACATAAATAGTAACGATAAAGTCACTTTTACTATTTCTCCCTTACACTTGGGCTCTCTTGCTCTTAAGATTGTAGAAAACGGGCTGAGGAAACGTTGGAAGGACTAATTACCACTCATGCTACCTGTGCTTTTCTCCACCTTCCGTTCCTTTTCTTTTCCCTTTTCCACTTTCTTTGTTTCCCGTACGGCGTTGAGAATTCATATCCGCAGATACACAAGTTTCCAAGAGTAGTTGCACAACTCGTGACTTTTGTTTTTTATGGAATTGTTTTTCGGTCAGTTAGTAATAAAAATAGTCGACGCTTTACAGAAACTTTATTTATGTACGAAATTAGATCATTTTCTCATTCCTGGTCATATTGCAATAAATAAGTATTGTCTAGCGAGCCAAGATTAAATATAATGTTATTTGAATATAATATTTTATTGTAAAAATACAAGTGAAGTTAATGCTTGTAGTAACAGCTAGCTATTTACGACACTGGTCAGGTTGTTTCCTTAAGTGGCCAAACTCTTAATCTGTCTAAATGGAGGTGGAAAATATATTACCTACTCGCGAATTTCTATTTTATTGGATTGCCAGATATAATTTTCCCTTTTTCTTCATCGTCATATGCTCCGAATTTTATTGTATTTTACCCGATAATACAGATATCTGCGACAAGAGATTAGATCATATTGAAGGGATAATTGTGAATTGATACATATTTTCACATAGGAATTCGACAATTAAGGATTTATATATATAAATATGCTATTATCGTATATTCAAAGGTATGATGCCTTGTGTCGTTATCTGAACTTATCTTTAAAATCACGAATTTTTTCTTTATTTCTTTTTTCTTTTTAGATTTTTGATTTTTGATTTTTGATTTTTGATTTTTTCTTGTCAAAATTCACCACATTATAATAACAACGTCGTATAAAGTATATACATTTAATATAGTTTTTTTTTTTTTTTTTTTTTTTTTTTTTTTTTTTTTTAAATCTATTTAACGTAATACCAAAAAGATAATAAACTTTTTTTTTAGTTTTTCTTTTAATTTTAATAGAAATTATAACAGTACAAATCTTACCGCAAACGTACAGAAAAATATATATAAAAAAAAAAAAAAAAAAAAATAATCAAAGCCTTTGGTACACGTACTAATTAAGTTAACACAGAATATGAATAATTAATGAATGCATCTTCTGAAGCTAAAGTTTAAGTTTGTCTTGCTTGGAGTTTAAAACATGAATAAAATTAAAGTAACTGAGGACAGTGGTAATTAACTTTGTAATAATCAGTAAGATGCTTTTTAAAGGGTGATAAAAGTTAAAACGGGATATAGTAAAATATAGTAAGTAGTACATGGTAGATGAGTAAGAAGGATTGGAGAAAATTCTTATTAGAAAAGAGGGATAGTACTTTATAAAGTTTCAAAGTTAAACTGTGCTCCAGTAAGAGTGAAACTTCAAATCTTTATAAGAACTGGTACACGAGGATTTATAATGGTTTAATTTTTATCCCCAAAATTCCATATCAATGACAATAAGAATTTTTATCGCAAATCGAATCATTTACAGTTTCTAAACATTTATATACGCGTGAGAGCCTTTTAAAAACTACTGACATAAATAATTGTACATTTAAAATCCGATCTATTCGCTCTACTCACATAATGTTATTTACAATTTTTACTTAATAATTATCTGTACCGTATGTGACGATAATTAAGATAACCAAGTAAATGAATTTTTAACATGTGGTTTTCCTAATCAAACTAACATTCTTAACTTACTGGAATAGTTAGTGTTAAATGTCTACTCTAACAAACTGCAATTCAACTACAATTTATTATTATTTACATGTATATGGGATAGAAACCTTATTCATAGAAGTTTAGTAATAAACTAATAAAAAAAATATTTTTTATAAATTATAAATAAGAATTTAGATCGGAATTTAATTTTTAGCATTTTTTTTTTTTTTTTTGTCTCGTTCGTTAGTAGAAAAATGAAACAATTCATTCTGCTAAATAAGTAAGAATAAACTTCAACTATTATATACCGTAATTTGGGGTTATAGACGTCAATTAACGAAAAAAATAAAATACTTTTTTTAATAATATTACCGCCCTTTGTATACTAAATGTTCGTGTAAACATTGATTTTGTGCAACCACACGATGTTTCCCGTTGTTTATGCAAAAGATAATGAAAAGCCACCCCCTCTCCCGCCCCTTTATCTTACTTCATTTTACAATGCAGTAATTATAACGTTTTAAAATTTCCAATTCTATGTAAATCCGATTTCATACAATTATACGTCGGAAATTCATTGACTACTTCAAATAAAATTAATTATTATTTCAAATATATTAAAGAGTCTTTTACATGGGTACGCGTGGGTTAATTTCCAACAGGTTTACTACCATAACATCCATTATATTTAATGGATTGTTTTAAAGCAAACTATCTTTTTAATACGAAACGATAATAATAAATAAAGATAATAATAAAAGAACAAAAGGTAACGTTAAAATAAATTTATGCACAAAGATTCCTCAAATATTTTATATATACGTTTAATTTTTATTTTATATATCTTATTGACTTACTAATCTTACTGACTTATGAATTTTTGAATTATAGATAAAATTATTTATTCAAGAGTAATATTTAAATAAATACTCATCTTTCGAGGAGATACTTTTCAAATCACTAAATTTTCATAATTAACATGAAATTTGACTGGAGACATGAGAAAATGTATAATATAACCTGACATAAGTTAAGAAGAAAATTAAAAGAGAACTTGTGGTATCGAATGAATTAAATACAACCAATTGGCGATTTCATATTTCATTATATAAATGATAAAATAATTACATTAATGGAGTAAAATAGAAAATCTTTACTTCAATTTCAATTAAGAAAGAAAAATGAAAGAAAGAAAGGAAAAAAACGAAAATGTAAAATGCGTAAAGCTGTAAAGAAGCCACCGCACTCGCTAAGATCAGATCCATTAAGGTATTTTCAAGAGCCTCGTGAGAAAGAAAAATTAATTACTCCGACGAAAAAATTGAAAATTCATCAAAATCTAAGGAATGAAGTGTCGCGTGCGCAGCTCACAGAAAAGCTTTGAAACTTCATACTTTCATACGGTATCTCTCATTCTCTCTCTCTACTGCTCTTCATAGCATCCATAAATCTCACACATCTTTATGTATACACATAGAACAGAAGAGCGGCAGCGGTTCCAAAGTAAAATACAACGATGGGTTATCGCTCGTTCTTATTAATCTTCTTTTACAGGATCTGACGGTGCTCTCGCTCTTCTCTCTTGTCGATGTAACGTCCCGATAAATATTTCCTAATCTTGGAAAATTTACTGCTATCGCGCTGTTATAAAGTATCCAATACGTAAAATGCATATTGATTTTTCTTCTTTCCTCTAATTTTCAGAAAGCATTTCATTGCAGTGATAAGGATACTCGCTACATGTTCTTGTCAAATAAATTATCCTCTATTACTCAGCGAAAAAAATTATTTCTTACCATTACAACAACAACATCAATAATAATAATAATAATAATAATAATAATAATAATAATAATAGTAATAGTAATAGTAACAATTATATATGAAAATATTAAAATATATACACAAGGTAAAAAATGCAAGTACATTGTATGTAGGAATTCATTAACATTATCCGTCGCCAGCAAATAACTGAGAGACTTTGCAACGGTTCTTGATCAAACCTTTTATTCTGCCTAAAGTTTATTTGAAGGCCACTTGATAAATTGATGTTGAAACTTTTTTTTATCTCCTAATAATATCGCTTACGAATCAAAATCCATCATTTTTATTTAGTAGCGGAACTCGTTCATAACAATTTCTTTTAACGCTAAAGTCTGATAATCTTATAGTTTTAACGAGTTATCCAATTCTTTTTATTTTACAGGAGATTTCGAATTAACGGCAAAAAGGTTAATAATGAGCGAGTCTTGATATTAAGAAAGGAAATATTGTTGATTCGCTTAAGCAGCGTTGGAAGAAGCGCGAGAGCAATGAACAAGATTCATCGATGACCCGAATCTTTTTGTAGTATTATGGTCTCGTAAAATACTCCACTATTTTGTGCCATTTTTCGTCTACTTATCGTTTCCAAAACATCAATAACTTCCCAACTGAAAATACACTTTTATTAGTTCAACCTTTCTTCCGCATAAGTGTCGAAATTATAGAGTCGCTTGACAATCTTTGCTATAAGAAATTCGAATAAGCTTGGATAAATTAATATTATAAATATATTGTCTGCTTGAATTAAATTTAGCTGTATAGCGAAATACATACGAGCCAGTAGAATTCCAGTCAAAAGTCTCAACTCCTTTTTAAAGCTTACAATTATTTTCCAATTATTAGTTTCGAATAATTCGAGTTAGATTCAATCGGAGCACGCAGGAGGCAACACCTGGAGCCTATCCAAATGCACAATCTCCATTCCAGGAGCTAATTACATAGTCATTGCTCTTTCTTGGAATGAAATGAAACTGTGGTAGAGTGGCAAAGATAAGAGCGGAAGGAGGGAAGGAAAACACGTTTATGGAATAAGAAAGATCGCTGCAAGTGACGAATAACTGGGAAAGGAGACTGACTCCCTTCTCGCGAGTATACGTAAGCAGAGTAACGCTCGCGCAATCACGGAAACATCGACAAAGAGGTAATTTACTTGGCCGTAATGGTATTATCCAGCGACGTAGCGGCAGCAACAGTAGAAACGTTTCGCGGTACTCCTTGTGAATTTCGCGTAGGTAACGCACACAGACGCACAAACGGGCCAACAGCCAAGTAGTGAGAAATTGCAAGTGTGCAGATAGTCGCGATGCGATGCGATGGGCGTCGAAACGAACTATGGGCGTGAGCTGGCTTCGCGTTTGTATATTGAGAATGAGTGAGAGAGTGTTAGAAGCAGTTGTGTAGGGAGGATGAGAGCGAGATATTGCATTCGAGCGCGAGTTGGAACAATGTGGATCCGTAAATCGGAGAACTTACTAATATACTACAGATACTAGCGCGGAGAATTATTTTAGTTGAAATAGGGATAGTTAATGGAGTTCACATATATATATATGTAAAAATAATATATTTAATACACAAATATATCCCTCTTTTACAAGCTAAACAGAGCGTTCGGCATTTCTGGTGTGTTTAAGCAAAGACAAAAAGACAAATTATTTTACATACCGAGAGTATTTTTCAAATTAACTAATAGGAAAATATTCTCATAGCGCACTTGTGGGGAGCGCGGCACTACAGGTGCGTAATATTAATCCGATCGTATATAGTTTTTTTCTTCTTTTCAATTAACTATTACGTAGCCTCGTTACCGATTTACGCATATTCCTAATTGCAGCTGACGCAAGCATCGTAACAAAGTCGAAAGAGTTATTTGAATGTGCGCAGACTAGCTGACTTTGGCGTTAAATGCGATAAAATTAAAGACGACGTAACAAGTAGCAACTAGAGAGAGAGAGAGAGAGAGAGAGAGAGAGAGAGGGAGAGAGGGAGAGAGAGAGAGAGAGAGAGAGAGAGAGATTGCATATAATAATCTACCCGATGGGCTTACAAGGTATAGGATCGCTTTACTACGCAACGCATCTTGATATTCCCCGACGTTCTCGAGGGAAGTCGTGGCTCGTATAATCTCGGCGAAGATTCAATAAGTTCGTAAGATACAATTAATTAGAAATACAGTGGAGAGAAATTGTCAAAACATTGTTATTACTTGGCGAATGGCATTGAAAAGCCTCGGATTTATAAACAGAATGATAAAGTCGTGAGAATTGGAAAATAAAAACTTGATATTTAAGGATATTTCGTATATTTTATATAGTCATATAATAATTTATACATTTCTTCGCCTCTTCTTTATGACTTTGTTAATATTAATATAATATTTCTCGCTCATCGCTCGTGCAAAAAGTACTAGTATTAATTGATAAATCAAATCTCATAATGTATTTATAGGACTTTTATAGTCAAAATATACTCAACTTAAAATACTTAATTTCTCTTCTTTTAGGCGGTACGGTGACATTACCTGTAAATTGGCAAATATTGAAAAACATCCTATATATATATATATATATATATATATATACTATTCATTTTGAATTAGTAGCTTCGTGTGCGTGTACTCGTGATTATGCGAATGTTGTTGTCAGTGTGAAAATGCTCGTGCGTGCTTGTCTCGATTTTTTTCGCGAATGTACTCACAGACACATTGGCACTTGAATGCTTTTGCATGCGCGCGACTATAGGTGTATGTGTAAAAGGCATTTAAATTGTCAAAGCTTCTGATTGGTGCAGAAAGTGCTGTTAAAAGTTCTCACAATAAAGAATATTAGAACAACGAATTGAACATTTAGAACTATTATAGCTTTAATAAAATGTAAAGGATTTTTTAATTATAAAATATATAAAGAATGCGCTTGTCCTGTCGTAATTATACGAATTACATTTTTTTTTCTACCTTAAAATTAAATAAATAACGAGGATATGCGGAAGAAGAAAATACGAGGCTAAATACAAGTACTGAACCCGTGGATATAGACAATTAGAGGGATAAAATAAATTCGCATAACTCGCAGATAGATTTTGTTTTGCGAATCAAGGTACAATAGGCCAAATGCGGGGCATTGTTTATCAAGGCTTCAATAGCTGTCGCGCTTGTTGCACGAGACATTAATTGCATGAGTGTGAGCTCATTCACAGCAACGATTTGATTTTATCAACGAAAGCTACAACGGCCGCCCTCCTCGTATATCACCTTCTGAAAATAATTCACCATGTCTTTCTAATATTTCAAATAATAGGCTTTATTATTACCAATCCGGCACATTTCGTTTTTAAACAATAATTTGAAAAATAATCTATGCACATGCGCACGCACGCACGCACGCACGCACGCACGCACGCACCCGCACACAGCCTTATATAGTAAATATTACTTTACGAGCAAGTGCATGTGTATTACAAGATCTCGTGACAATATACTTTTTTCCACGATAAGAGGAACTTTAAAGTTTTTTTTTTTTATCTCAAACGTAATTTAAAAAAGAAAAAAAAAGAAAAAAAAAATCTATTTCTTTGTGAATTTTCTATACTGAGATTTACTAAAAGTATAATTGAAACAACATTGATTTAAAAAGTTTGCTTCGACCATTACATAGCTGATATATTAATTATAATATTATTTCTAATTTTTATGACTTATATCGAGTTTATATGATATTTTTAATTATTGATTTTAAGGCAAAAATACGTTTGTTTAGATATCAACGGAAAACTTATTTTTAAAATTACACACAACATTCAATATCCAATTTTTTTTTAAATAACTGAGCCTTAAGCACACGAAGATATACAGATGAAGTATTACTAATGTCTGAATAATTGGGCTGAATGGTAAATTTTATTAACTATTTTCATACAAACAATTAGTAAAAATTACATTTGAAATGAAAACAATGATTAATCATTAAAGTTTTACTTAAAGTATAGTATAACGAGAAACTCTTGAATAAAATTTAAAAAAAAAAAAATCAATTCGTTAAAACTTAATATCAGCTAAATCAAATAATAAAATAAATCGCCTTATATTTGGAAAGAAAATTGATGATTTAATAGCATTGTGTGTACTTGATATAATGTCCATCATTCTGTACATTTATAAAATCCTTAGAAATTAAAATATATTCAATGTAATTATTGGAATTAACAATATGCTTAACGATAAAATCATTTAGGCTATAAGGAACATATGTAAAAAAAAAAAAAAGAGAAGAAAGAAAAATTAAAAAGAATAGAATAAGCCATAGTGTACTAATATCGATTTCGTGTTTACCTCTAAATTAAATGCAAAATAATAGAAAATATAAAGCTGCTTTTATAATTAAGAAATGGGTCAATTATCAACATGAGAATCGAAAAATTAAAAAGTTTTATCAACGTTAATTAAAATAATCATTTTAGTACACATTAATTTTAGGTTCACTGAATACGACAATATCCTACGAGATTCTAATGCATACTAATTAATACCAGTGAAACGAGAAACGCCAATATTTTCTATGTGGACGCTTTGTAATTCAATTTCCATGAACATGTTGTACAATACTAATTGAATGCACTCGCAAATAGCATGTAAATGAATAATTTTCTTTCGTATAAAATCTATTAATTTTAAATAAAATTAATTTTGCCGTGCAAACAATAAGACTTCATATTATAGGAGAATTTAAATACACCGACCGTTAATTAATAAGCTAAATCACATGCTAAGTTTATATTACCGAGCAAACAGTTGGAATTTTATCTAAGACTTCTCAATGCCTAAATGCATTAAAGTGCGTAATTATTGTAAGAAATAAAATTTCGAATCGTACATTCCTTAATTTTGAAAAGAATCACGCGCAACACAAGCATGTTAAACCATTACCAGTCAACGTTCGCTAATTATTCATTTAGCTTCCGTAATACGTTAATAAAGAGTGAATATTTTTACCGACACAAGGTTCTATCATCCCTGAGCGAGCAAAGTCGTTCGTAAAAAAAAAAAAATAAAAAAAATAAAAAAAATAAAAAAAATAAAAAAAAAAATAAAAAAAAATACTCTCCCACATAATTAACATGTAAAAACTTTCAATTTATACAAGCTGGTGTACCCCTAGCAATGTGCCACATCATACGCTCACTAATACATGGCACGAAAAATTGAAGAATAATTTGATAATTGTAATTACTACAAAATGATGAATCTCCTGCTATAATTCCCAGTCATCTACCTTTCCCGTGGCCCCCCCCCCCCCCGCCGCCGCCACCACCGTCGAACTCTGACCGTCACTACGTAAACAACTGACAGCAATAACCGCGCTAGTCACAACGACAATAACATTCTCGTCAACTCTCCGCGTCTCCGACTACGCATCACTCTTAACCCGATTACGTTCATCCGCGAAAATAGCATAGGGCAATAAGGGATTGTAATTGAATTATGATTATAAAGCCAGCAAGGTATAGCTTACAGCTTCCTTCGTTCACGTTTAATCAAGAGAGCGTAGTTGACCAACGGCCAGTTGCAAAATTTTTCGCCCAATCGAGGAAATATCGCCCGACAAGCCTTACCGATTTATATCGCTTAATTATCGCATCCAGCTGCTCCCGCCCGCTGCGTCCCATTCGTTAAAGAGGCTCGACACTTTCATTTGGCGCATGCGCCACGCCGATTAAACGGCGCCGGCCTCGGCCGAATTATTAATTATGGCGCAAGCGAGTCCCATTCTGCTCCGGCGCACGCATCGGGATAATGGACGCGCACCGATAATTAAACTCGAGTAAAAGAGAGGAGGAACGAAGGTGAGCGAGGGAATGACGGATCCCACGGGGGCGTGAGTTAGGTGGTTGCATTGGACGGGGGGAGGAGGGGGTGTAATGGGATGAGACTGAATAGCCCTTCCTACGAACGTAGCCGGGACTTTTACTTCCAATGGAATAAAAAATGCCAATGATATCTAGAGCGTGAAATATTTAACTGCCGCGGCGGGGGGTTAGGGGGGGGGGGAGAAAAATTGGGAATTCACGAAGTTGAAATACTGGGACGAATGTTGATGCGATCCTCAAATTTAACCTCGGCAAATTTTTACGCTCAAATATCTCAGAGCCCCCAAGTTCAACTTACTTCCTGCCGCGACTTATTTACTGCGTTATATTCCAAACGAATAGATTCACGATGTCATTTTTAACGATTTTCAGAGAAGTACAATTTAACTTTACTTATAAATTCTATTGAAACTGAAAAATATTTACATCCTTGGAGACTTACGCAGACAGTTAAGATAACTCATCCGTTACTCCTTTTATTTCTTTAAATTGTCAAATGCTTTCTTTGCTCTTTACGTCCGATTCATGACGCTCGAAGGCTTTGGTGAATTCTATATAAATTCACTGAATTTCTATATAAATTAATAAAATCACTTTTATTACTATTCGTTGCTTTTCTGCTCGATACTCGTCTTTATAGCATTGAAACAAAGGCATATTTATTTTTCTGTTTGCAAATAATTATTATAAGAACTGTTTTATATATCATGAGTCATTTGAATCTTATATACATTTGACCTCTTCGACTTGATCTCCATTTAGCAAAGATATTATTTACGTTCGATTTCCCTATTATTGTAAACGTATATGTTATAATTATAAATTCGAGTTTAATTCCACCACGTCATATCCATCAATAGTCTCCTGATTTTCAATATTCTTACTAGGGAAAATAAGGAGATTTTCACTGCCTTATAATTGGTGAAATGTCTATTTTTGAAGAATGCCAAAGGCTTCTATACGTTGACTCCTTACAATTTATTCATTATTCATAAGCTTTGAGTAATTATAACGAAGTAATATCAGTTCTCAAGTTCACTATCTAATTTCAGGATTTTTAAATAACCGTAGCTTTGAATATTTATCAAGGAGATAAGGAACTTGCCCATGTAACTATAACTATTTGTTGAATTGGATTATGACTGAATATTAATCTAATTTATATAAATAAACAAATATTCATTTCTAATTTGCCATAAGATCATAGAAAAAACTATCGATCGAACATTACCAAAATCCAATTCTTTACCATTAAAAATCAAATATTTTTGTTTGTCATCTCCGACTTTCATTTTCATTTCTCGTCCTTATTTTAATGATATCTCTGCCATTCTTGTGACAATTTCTCCACATTTATACATCGGTAAATTCGGGTAATTAATTGATTTTACTTAATGTTATTCTCACATTACCCGTCCGAATAAATCTATCCAGCAGTACTTTTATAACGTATTTCATAACCTATCGGCTTACTCTAACTCACCAGTCGATTAATTAAGCCGATAATTTATTTTCCACGACAATTAAGTATTTCGAAAATGCAATTATAATTTTTTGTGAAACTGTTGTATATTATACATTTAAGCTTTGGAAATGGGATCTGATATATTCGTCGAATATATCTTTAATAAATGGTTATCAAACGGCTTTCGAAGAATCTTATAATTTTTTTTCCAACTATTTATAGAAGACTAAAAAATATATCTTTCGTTTCTAATTTTTTACAAAGAGTATTTTCAAATATTAAATGAAATCCTTATATTCATTACTCGATTGACTTTTCAACTTAGAAAATTCTACGTGTGTACACTTGGAAAATATTCATCAATTGTGCTTTATCCCATCATTAGCCTAATATATTTCCATTTATAACTATTTTAAGTTTGTATTTACATATTTAAATATTATTATACGCGATTAGTTTGACCTTTCCTTCTTCAAAAATTCTATTCTCTTGTTTTTTGGTCGAATATATTGTTTTGTTTACTGGTAATTTTAATGTTTTATGTTATGTTTTATGTTTTATAATTACTATTTAGATTAAGTTCGTTAATATTTGAAATTTAAGACTTGGTTAAATCGAATGAAAAATGTTGACATAATGATTAATCTTTTACATTACCATTGGAAGTTTCCTCTTATTAAATTTATGTTTCACATTATCCTCGCTTCTACTACTATTTATTGCTAATTAGATTTTTGTTCTATTTATAACTGCAGATTTATTAGAATTGTAAACTATGGCTATGGCGGCTATTCGGTTAAATAGGCTCGATATTATTTCAAATTAATTTAACAATATAGATAGCACGACTTATATAAATATATTACATAAGAAGACAATCTTATCCTACCTAATTTTAAGGAAAAATAAAAAAAAATTTTCAAAGAAACTTATTATTGAAGTTCTATAGTTATAAATAATGATCCACCATTGGATAACTATTATTATCTTTCACGCCATTATGTTTGTCAAAAAGTTCATATCAACACTATATTGATTTACCTTCTTCTTCATAAAGGAAAATACGTTTACCGCAAGCTATTTGTCTATTCTCTAACCATCTAATTTCCTGAATTGTTATTACGTCATGAACATACACGTCTACATCATCTACAACTTCTCCGACCGCACCCACTATAAAGAAACTACGAATATCCCACGTGGTTACATTATTATCAGTCTATTCCTTTAGCCATTATTCCCACCGCCTACTGTCTTCCCAGATATCAGAAGAAATTGAGATTATGATACTGAATATCGATGGGAGGCGGGGCTGATCTATGGCCAAATATATGTTTCCTTTTTGACTATTTATATTAACACATTAAATGTAAGCTTCGACCATTATGATATCTTTATACTATCGCTGACTTTATTTATACTTACATTCACAACAGCCAGTCAAACAAACACGAAGGACCGTAATCCAGAACTGATAACCCGTGACGTAGCTAAGGTAGTCGTGCAATAGTAGATATAATAATAATAATAATAATAATTTTGGTAAACAGGATATTTATCAAGCTACTCGACTTGATAATAATGATAACAATAATGATAATAATAATAATAATAATAATAATAATAATAATAATAATAATAACAATAACAATAGCAATAAAAATAATAATAATTACAATAAACGAATAAAATAAATAAATAAAATAAATAAACAACAACATGAATGGAAATCTCTATGGTGAGTATTAATTATAAATTTACAAAGACAGGTAGGTAATTTTTTTTTTATTTACTTTTTGTTAGTGTAGAAGGAACTTTCTTTTATTGATAAAATAAATTTTATTCCATATTTATATCATATTTTTGAAAATATTTTATTCAAAGATTCGTAAAATATATATTGCAAAATTTTAAATTTAAATTTCTAAATTTTTGAAACAGTAAAAGAACGCGAGTTATATATATTTTGTTATTTAAATTCTGGATTATAGAAAGAGTAAAAGGCATTGTGCTGTGATTTAAAAGATGACATTTTTTAAATTGCATATGACAATAATACGTAAAAAATAAAAGGAAACTGTCAGATTTATATTCCTTTTCAGCAAATAGTTTATCCAAAAATCATTGTGCCCTGTAAAACTTGATATGTCGTACACTTGTTAACTAAGTTACGTAAAATCCATCCAATAGAAAATTGAATCATTGTGCCTGAATTATCGATAACTCTATTAGAAAACAAATTACTAATTTAAGTAAAATAATATTACCGTTACGAACTACATTTATTATCACGATGTTCATAAATAACCAACTATAAATAATTAACTAACTATAGATTGATTAATCACTCTTCAAATACGGTGATTTATATTCATTAGGTATTCATTCGGTACTTTAAACTTTAAAGTTGATAATATACAAATGCGTTTCTCACAAATGAGATTTCCTTATTATAATTGCCTTTAAGCATAAAAATTCAAACTCATTAACTAATATAATTACGACTTTCTTTGCTTCTATAGATAGAATATTCTTTTAATTCTTTATTTCAATACGATTTACCCAAGTTGTTTTTGTTTGTTTTTGGCTTTAATAGAATATATATTTTCTAACAAAACATTCATTTTTAAATATGAAGCATAAAAATATCTCCTAAAAATTTTCATCGTTTAAGAATATTGCAGAAAGCAACCAGCGGTTATTATCTTAATAATTTTCTAACATTATTAAGAAACTTAATAAATATTGTCATACATTTTCGTCATTGACTTCAAAATCTTTTAACATATATTTTTGAACAATAAGTCATTTTCATTACTAATTAATATGTAGCTAAATTAAAAATTACTATTAAATAATAATACATGAAAGTATACAATCTAGCATAAATTAACATTAATATGCGCCAATATATGTTAGTTCCATATAATGTGGATCATATAAGCTCGGCATTATCATTGAAATAAATAAATAAATGAAATAAATAAATAAATAAATAAATGATCATTGAATAAATGATGATGATGATGATGATGATGATGATGATGATGATAACAATAATAATAGCTTGCGGTAGTATTGGACATTTGGAAATAAAGTAAGGCTTAAATAGCTAATAGAAAAGAATAAGCTTTGCCCATAAATTTGAGCTTAAGTGCCAACTTAACGAATGTAATAAATATTTTCTACCCTCGGTAACGTTTACTATCTTGATTTTTCGACTTAAAATTACCGAGTCATCAACAATTTTCTGAAAAACTCGGGCTGTTGCGTGTCGTACAAGCAGTTCCTAAAGCACTTGGTGCAAAATTTGTCGAGAAAACGTACGCCTCAATTTCAGAAGAAATGAGGCTGAAAATTCCAAGAGTAACAACTATTCATCGTAAAATTACTGTCGGATGGCTTTTGTGCGACTCCCCGACGCACATTCACGATCCCGGAGTCGCAGTGAAAATAAAATTCTAAAATCCGTCGCCCATCTTCATCACAATCTCCTTTCTCTCCTTCTCGTTGGAAAAAGAAAGGAGCATCCTCCCGACATGGGCGCGCTATTCGCGATCTGAATTTCCACGAGGGAGCTCCTCGTGGGCGCGTTTTTCATTGAAACGATAGTACGCTGCTGGGCCAAAGGTACGTACCGTCCGGATTTCATTCGGATATATATTCATTGAGTGTTCGCGCGCGAGCATAAAGCAACGCGGACCAGAATGCATCGGGAAAGAATGAGATTTTGCGAGACCAAAGGCGCGAGAGAGATGGGACTGCGCTCTTGGAGGAGCAGCCTCTCCCGAATACTTAAAGGCGGTATTACATACCGTAAATTGAAAGAATGCTCTTATTGCAGCAAGTCTCGCGGAAGTAATCGTCGATCTACCTCTCGAGCTCTCTGCCTTTTTTCTGCCAAATCGAGCAGTGTGGATGATTGGGGGGGGGGGGCAAGACTGAAATGAGATGTGGACGGGTTAGGGGTATGGAAGAAATAAGCGGGACCCAGAATATGCGCGATTATCTTTTCTTTTTCTCCGTTCTTTGCTTCATTCTCCATTTGATCTCTCTCGCTCTCCCCCTTCCCCTCTCAATCCAGGCAGGGACGGGTGTTTTAGAGTCGTTACGACGACAAGCTCAGAGTGCCGCAAAATCTAGGTAGCGATGACTTCGTGATTTGCCTATCTTGGCTACAGCAAACTAAGTGGACTTACAGTACCAACGTGCGAGAGTATATTACGAATTTCAGATAAATTTGTCATGGAAATTACCGTAACGTTATTAATTGAGAGTCTACCCAAGTCCTTTCATTAAGTTTTTTTCTCTTTTCTTTTCTTTTTCTTTTTTTCTTTTCTTCATCGCTTCGAGAACGAGTGTGGATGATGTTTTCATACTTTGTTTCATTTAAATAAGTAGCAGGCCTATATAATAATTAATATTTATCTACAAAAACGTACAACCGAAGTTGCAATTTTGAACATATATATATATATATATATATATATATATATATATATATATATTTTGTTTGCCAAGTCTTGTATCGTGTGTTTGTTTATAAAAATGGTAATACGAGCGGCATGTTTGAAGTAGCAGATTCAACAGTGAAAATAATTCACTCGAAATAAGTTTATTATCTACTCGTAAAATATATTTAATTACTATCCTTAATTAAAGAAAATATCATATTCGTAGTTGTAATACGGCACTTTTGGCCTTTGAGTTATTTTTTCTTCGTTTTATTACGACCGAGCAAGCATGTAGCACAAAATATTTTAAATAATTCTATTGCTCCGCTCCTAATACTAACGATCCTAATTCCTTTCTTTCGGTTATTTAATACTCGCTTTAATAATAACATTTTTATGGGTATAACATTTATAGGTAAGGAGGTAGGGAGTGGAAAGCGAATGTCTAACTCTATTTATATATATATGCCACAAAATTTATCGTACATTAGTAATTTAAG
Source organism: Ceratosolen solmsi marchali (assembly GCF_000503995.2). Classification (NCBI taxonomy): domain Eukaryota; kingdom Metazoa; phylum Arthropoda; class Insecta; order Hymenoptera; family Agaonidae; genus Ceratosolen; species Ceratosolen solmsi. The sequence goes on along the minus strand of NW_011948424.1, from coordinate 72,214 downwards.
AAGCATCGTGATGCGATAAGGATATTTCACGATAAAAAAATTATCATCGTCAAATCACTTAACGAGTACGGCAACTTATCTCCTACTACGAATCAAAATCATTAAACGATAATATGAGCGATGCTCATATTCATAAAGAAACTGTCTGAGGCGCAGATTCGCAGGCGCCCGTTCTCCGCGATACGTGTCGCCAGCGAGAAAAAAAAAATAAATAAAACACGAAGAGGAGAAATGTGGCGATGTCATCAACAAGTTGAGCTGCCTTTATCATCGCTTTTATCTCTTATTCTCGCACAGACACGCAGACGCACAGACGCGCAGACACGCATAGAGAGGGCCGATGGTGGCCAAATATAAAATAGCCCCTTTGGGGCATTCGTGTCAGTGGCTTTTAAAAGCCGTGTGTGTATCAGATAAAAGGAACTCGTAAGTGTCCATTGAGGAGCTCTCGTCCTTTGCCGACTGAAGATGATGCAACAAACATCGACATCCTCTCGAGAGCACCGATGAATAACCGGGAGAGCGTAACATCGCAGTGACTCGCAGTTAGTGCAGTCGGTCAAGTGGCTTTTAAACAAGCCCCACACTACATACGATACGCACACGCGGGCTTTCAGGAAAATACGGGGGCGCACTTTGACTGCACCCGAGACATACTACGTGTACTCGCGCGATTGGGCGGTGTTAGCGCGAAGGGATCCAGTTTAAAAGAGTCGGTCGAGGAGGGGAGTAAAATAAACGGGTGAAGAAAAAAAGAGAGAATGTTGCCACGATTTATGTTGCGGTTAGGGATAGGCTTACGATGTAATAAAAAAAAGCAATTATTTGCTTGATTATTGTTAGATGATTGTAGTCAAAGTTATTCGTGGTAATCCATTAGGATAGTGCTGACCCTCGCTCGAGTGGTTAATCGAGCGAATTTACAAGAATGTGATCCGATTGTAAGATTGCGCTCGAGTCATCCTTGGCGCATATGAATTTAATATTATGCCAGTTAATATTATTATTCGGCCGATGCATCGAGCAGCCATTACGAGTGATTTTCCAATAAATGAATTCCAATGTAAAGAGTATTGTTAATGTAAATAAATATCGAGGGCTTTATGAAGGCGACACGATATATGATTATGTGCACTCGCGTAAAAGCGCTTCGTTTCCAAAATCTTAAAAGGTAAACTAATAATTTTGCATTAGACGCGAGAGTAACTCTGCGCAAATACGCACCTTCGGTCGTGCAAATATACATAGGGAGCACTTTTGCGCACATACTTGTACACGGACGCGCAGATGCGTAAACACGGCAAAACAAGCACTTGGTTCTGTAGCCAAAAAGTAGCGGGTGGTTATAGAGAGCGCAAGCTTACTCGTAGCATATCTACGTTGTGTACGTTGTTCACGGCGACGCTTATTGTCGACCTCGTAAAACAGGACGCGATCGGTTCACGAATGCATTGCTACGCGGTGCGGCTCTCCGAGCCATAAAATTCCCCGTTAGCGTTTGAGCCGTTGACGAGGTCGTTTAGTAATCACGCATAGTCTCTCCTTTACTTTAACGCAAAAATACCTCCTACGGCCCAAAAGCACAATGTGCGTAAGCACTCGATATCGAATATCGGTGCCGAGAGCTTTTTTTGTATTATTGATCGGCGCTCGCGCGATATCGTCAAATATGCTTTGCCCGGCACACCGATACTTTAATCCTGATTATTTGCGATATAAAATGTAGACGTTGGGAAAATAATGACGAAGGAAGAATGTTATTGTTATCGTGCTCTTTGAAATTAGATTGTATTATCTCAATAATCTGCAAGAAAATACTGAACTGTTAACATCCATGGAGCTCTGTACCATCAACAATGACTTTCAAAATGCAAAATAATTACATTCACAAAATTATTGAAGAACTTTACGTACACGCCGTTACGTGCAATAATTCGTAAACGTGTAATAATAAACGAAATAATAATATCTAAGCTATATTCCGATTAAATAGGAGGCTTCCAATAGCTCAGCGGAATATTATTATTTTTTTAATAACTATTTGCATACATTTCAATTCAATTTGATAAAATCTGGTATCACCATCCGCACTTCCTATTGAATCAACTTTTAAATTTTCAAGAATCAATCGCACTCGGTCGGCTTTCGTGTTACGTGAACGAATAAAAATTTGATTGATTTAACGAGTAAATATTTAATTAGTTGAGTTTGGATATAACTTGGCTATATAGGTTGCTTTGAATCAAATGAATTAACAATTCATGAATTGGGTCCAAATAAATTCAATGTTACGCAAAAAATGCGATAAACATTTGAAAATCATTACAAAATGTGTAATATAAATTGCTGGAAGCGTTTCGATCATACAATTATTCCATTAAAACTATTGTAACGATCTAAACCTGTTAATTCATACGAATTTTTCATTTTAACAAAATTCCCTATCACATTCTCTTTCAATCTCGTCGATGATGTTTTAACTGCTAATGCCCATCGTCATTCCGTACAAGTTCATCACACGAATCATTCGTTAGTCTTTCGATTGGCCACTTAAATGTCAATCCAGAAACTTGGAGCATAAAAATCGCGCCTTCCCTGTCATATAACCATCGCGAAATAGCAAACCCTTGTCGTATCGTCGTCGTCCTCCTCCTCGTCACCCTCGCCCCTCGCCACCACAACCACTACCGACACCACCACCACCAGCCACGACAGAATGTCGATAAATTCCAGTGGGGTGGGACAAAACCATCGGTTCGCAAACTTTCTCCGTCATTGCTTTTCATCCTCGTTCCTTTACCCCCCCCCCCCTCAAACCACCTGGAAAACTAAAAACCAATCGCCAAAGCAATGGTGAATCGAGAAAACCCGAGCAGGATCGAGTGTGGCCGACAAATCACCAAAACTCGCCAATTGATCAAAGGAGATATGCAGCACGCCCGACCCCTCGAGCCATCGTCATCGTTCGGCGGTCGCCCCCGCAACCCCAAGAATCTTCAGATCTTAACCTTAACTTTCCACATCGAATGCTCACAGCTATAAAGACACCCGAACGTGAGATCGCGGTCTCGACGCTCCTCTGTTCTTCCACCCACGATAAACAAGAGGGAAATGCATAGAGGTATACTTGTCTAGTCTGTCACGCGAATCAAACTCTCACGATGGTATTCCGTACATCGGTGAACCGAAAGCACAAAGTGATCTATCCGATCATTGAATGACTAGCCCTCACCCTCCGTCACTCACATCCAACCCACTTTCCCAACCTCTCATGGTCTCTTTCTCTTTTACCGGGAAGAGGCGAAAGGGAATCGTAAAATTATTAACGACCCTCTTTAACCGTATGAAGACAATGAGATAAAGCGAGAGAGATAGATAGATAGATAGAGAGAGAGAGAGAGAGAGAGAGAGAGAGAGAGAGAGAAAGCGCGAAAGTGAATGTTCACTAAAAGGATGGTAGAAGGAAAAAGATAATATTAGCTATTTAATGCCAAGAAAAAGTAGTTTAGAAAAACTTTTATCACTTTTTAACTCATTCCCGCATAGTAGAAAACCATATACGCACACTCAAGTTTATTTTCAATTTCTTTTTTTCTTTAAAGAAATTAATTTTTTCCTTTGTGGATTGAACACATTTAATAAACTAAATGGCCTTTTCAATACATTGCCAAATGCATTTTGCTGGAAAAGTGAACAAATTCATATTCAAAGCACCATTCGTATGAAGGTGCCGACTCTCTCATGCATATAAACTTATGGTTATCGTAATCTACCTTTGAGTCTTTTTATTGTAATAATGGAGGATATTGATTTTCAACGATTGTACTATATCATTGTAAGCAATAAGCAAAATGTAGAGACATAAATAACAGCCAATATATACCATATAATAATCATCCATGCGTTTATTTAATATTTACGATTATACTTACTAAAACTATGGTGCACATTCATAATATCGTAAATTAAATTATTTCTACAGATAGAGTGTAAAAATTTTGTAATGATTTTTAATAATGAACATTAAATAGAATATAATATTTGTCGGGACAGGGCGAATTCGATATTAAAGAAGCATTATATATTTATTATATTCATAACGTTGCATTTAATCAATATAAAGAACATATTATAAAGCATTAAATGTTTGTTTCGATAAAGCCATTTGAAACCTTAAAGTACTTGATGTAATATTTCTGCTCCACAGCATAAAAATTTACCGATATTATAAATATTTATTCTTAATTATCAATTATATTTTCTTGTGCATAAATTTCATTCTACAATTAATCTATAACATTAGATTGCGTTTAAATTGGTAAGCCTGTCAACCCTTTCAACGCCATTTTCTATAAAATAATGTTATCATAAATAAAAAATGAAATGGATTTATTTGACCTATAAATTTTGCGTACACATTACTTTTAATTTAAAGACTAAGCAACCTTCTTCGTTTTAATAAACGATAAATTATTATAGTTTTAAACATTCATAAAGTGTACAATGAACAAGAAAGAAAATCCACTGCTGAATTACACTTAACATTCATTAAGTAATCATTTTTTTCTTTTGAAATAAACAAATTATTTATTCCATATATTACGTATAATACATATATTATAAATGAAAATATATAGATTTACTATACTCTATACTATACAAAGACGTTAATTAAATCCAATGGATTAATATTATTTCTTAAAAATTCATTGAACTGAAAATCAGTGTGATTCTAAATAAACTAATGTTTATATTGTTTCTTAATTTATGTACTCGCATTCTTATTATACAAAATTGCCTTCGAAAAGTAAATACAAAAGATTCAAGTATTAGAACAGTTATAAAAATTTAAATAATTTAGCTACTTAATAGATAATTAATCGCAACGCTCTTATTTTATACAAACAAACTTATTATGTGAACTAAGAAATTATTTGCAATTTCAAATTGTACATATAAAAAAAGGAATATAACAAAATTTATAAATGTATATTGTCGTTCTTTATAAAACTTGATCATTCAATGATACAATTTAATTAACACATTATCTTATGAAAATAATTTACTTTACGATAAAATTACTATTTATCATAGTCATTATATAATTAGCATAGATTTTCAATTATTTAATTTTCAGTGTACATTTAAATTAGAACTTATCGATAAAGATTTCATATAAAATGAGCTTTAAAATATTAATAGACTTTAACTATTAGATATTATTATAAAAATCACGAATTTATTAGTTATTTTTAATTAAATACTTCTAATATATTTGTACATAGTAATTACTCACTAAATGTATTGACTTTCAACTTGCTGTTCATAGATTGGCAAACATACCTGAAACATAAATTATTATCATCATTATTTAACGAAAGTTATTGTTTACTGATAAAATCATTTATTCAAAATGAAAGAAAACATAATTTTAAGATATTCGTCAGGGATTCGTTACTCCAATGGGTAAAATTCGATTTTTCACGGCAAATCTTAAGTTTTGTTTATTAACATTCGTTAAGATAAATTTATAATGAAGTTAAAAACGGATGTTCTCCTTTAAAAATTGAAATCATATAAGAATCTAATCGACATTTTGTTGGGAATTTTTCACAAGTAAAAATATTCTGAAAAGTGAATACTTTTCCATTCAAATGGCTACAAAAGATAGGAGTCGATAGAAATTATACACACAATGAAAAAGTATACCAATCAAATCTCTTGAAAAATTTTAAATGCTTGGACTAACTGTTCGAACAAGTCTTAAATGCATAAAAAAATGTTCTATCTTAAATAATTATTTAGCAAATGAAATATTTACAAACAGTAATTTAAATAATTAAAATACTCTTTGTGAAACAACTCATTCATTAATTGAAATAATTAAATGCATACATAAAAAATATTATTTATTTTATTTAATTAAATTTATAGAAAACAGTCTCGCAAAAAGGTCTTGATTTATGAAAGACATGAAGTAAAAATAAAATTTACTTTTATAAATGAAAAGTCCAATTATTGAATAATTTTATTGTTTGTAATTTTTTTAATAATATTTCTATTCGCAAAAGTTGAAAAATATTGTTCTTAAAAGTAGCAATACGATAACAAAGTCTCTATAAAGACTAGAATGAAAATATTTTTAACTAGGCAACTTTATTGCCTCTAAAGATTTAATTATTAAAAGCATATATATATATATATAAAATAAAAAAAAAGTTGTAATCACATACAATTAATTTTCATTGTTAAAAGTTTTCTTCAAAACTTTCAGATACAAGATACATAACTATTTTAAATGTTGATACTATATATTTCCTTTTTTTAATAACTATGTGGATGCAAATCAACTAATTATAAATAAAAGTAAAAATCACGTTAAAGTGATACATGAATTTTAATTGTAGCGGCATAAAAGGCATTGAGCTGATTAATTTTGAAATAGAAATTTCTAATCGATTTGATAACTTAGAATAACTTGGAGAATAGCGAAAAAAGTAATAAAAATAATTTTAACGAACCTTTAAAGAACGATGAATTTCTCAACGAAACAGCTATCGTATGAGAAATTATGTGAAAAAGGTAATAAGGTTCGAAACAGTTACAGGAATTATAATTGACTGATATTGAAATTTTTAAATTAAAATGCAATAATAATGTTAAACACAAAACAAAACAAAACAAAAAAAAAAGCAGAAACGTGTAAAGAATGCGAGCAATGAAAACTCATTAAAGATTTTTGCTATTCAGGCTAGATTTTATAAGGGGTGAAAATGATATTTTAATAGCGGATTGAAATAGATTATGAAATACTTGGATAATGGTAATAAATCATTAGATGTCTATTAATATCAAAAGAAATTACTACTTTATCCATAATTGAATCAGGGTTAGGTACATATTACTGAGCCACGTATTTAATAAACTAACGGTGTCTGCTGCAAATAAATATTTTTAAAATAATAGAGTTAGAGGAATGCGCAATTAAGAGCTACATAAATTATCTACGATTTGTAATAAAAAAATTGTAATTTCCAAATGTAAATTGAAACCACTAAGTAATCAAAATTAACCAAAATAAAAAAACATGATGCATTGTTATATTAGTGTAAAAAGAATAAAATTACAATTTACATTGTTAAACTAGATGACGTTTGCCATATATTATTAACAAGCTTATACTAATTATATTAAAATAACTCACTGTCTAAATTATTTTATTCAAGATGATAAATTAAGTTTCGTTAAAATAATTTAGTAAATTATCAGATATTCCGAGTTATACTAACTAGTATTGAAAAAATTGTTAGTTAATAATGTAATATTTAAGATTATCAATAAGATAAGTGTATATTCCAGTCACTAATATCTAATTTATTTAGGAATATCAAATCGTTGAACTAATATGATTATACTACCGGAATTATATCTATGAAATACTAGTAACAAAAATCTATTTAAAGCTTTTCAGATATAAAATATAATTATAAAGATCTTTTACAATTTTTGTAAAAATAAGTCTGATATAGATAAAAAAAAAATAGTTTTGACTCGGGAATATTCATATGCAAAATCTAACTTAAAATTCTGAAAAGACAAACAGAAATAGTCACTATTTTTTACTACTTGTAGCAATAAATTAACTATATATATACATATATGTAGTAATTAATAATAGTTGATATATAGATTAAATTTTTTTTTTTCGTCATTTGAAGTTCATTATTGGTAAGTCATTAAAATACTAATTATTTTGGCGTAATATATTAATTTAACTTTCTAAAGTTTTCTCCTGTAGTTTCAATAATGCAAAAGATAAGTGTATTATATATATATATATATATATATATATAAATCGTAATATACTAAAGAAAATGCTTACTAAAATATAAAACAAAGGCAATCAAAGTATAAGAAATTATTTAATAATAAAATAGATAAGTTACATATATAACTTAAAAAATGAAAAGATATTGTAAAAGATTAGACAGAAAAATAAATATGAAAATACCAAAATTCTAAAATTAAATAGACCAAGAGGAGTTATAAGTTTACGGGAACAAATATCGATGCACAGATTCTTAATAAAAGTAGGAAAAAAATAATTATGGCACTTCAACGTTGGTGAATTGATAATTATTCGAGATATAAGCAATCTTACAATAACATTAAATACAATATATCATTTAAAAAAATATTGTTGATAATAATTGCGTAAAAATGCGTAATTTGAAATAATTCGACACTATAAAAGAATTTTTTTTAAACAACAACATTAATATTTGAAAAAGTTAATGCCTATTACAGTTAGTGTATATAACACAAAAAGAATAGTTTAAAATTTCTAAATTACATAAAATATTATATAACTCTCAGAGTTTTCGGAATATTCACTAATTAAAAATTCTGAACAATTTATACGCTAACACATATACTATTCTGCAAATAGTAATATAGTTATATTAATCTAGAATAAACTCTATATTGTCAACTTATTCTCATGCATAAATTTTGTAAACTATGATTGTAGGAAAAGTACATTAAGGATAAATTTCGAAATATTTCTTTTTAATAATATTAATTTGAATGTTACTGTTTTAGATGGCAGCATACAATAATTACATAATTATATATTTTAAAAATTAATAACTTTCTATACGATTCGTGAATATAATACGCCTCATTTTCGATTTAAAATTTTGTAATTTCATTTCAATCTTTAACATAGCAGCTTTAGATTTTCAATTATCACTGAATTTAAAAAATAATTTTGAATTAATTTTTTCTTTATCTTATTATATATATATATATATATATATATATATATATATATATATAATTTTAACCAATTTTAATTTATTAATTACCCTTATAATTATAATTCATATCTTCAGCGATTATCAAGAATTTTAATGAATGGTTGATTAGAAAATGTAAGTTTTTTTCCGTCTAATACCTTTTTAATTTTGTAAATACACTCTAAATACTTCAGTTAATTTCACTATTTCCATTATTTCAGGATTTTTTAAATGCTTAAGTCAATTAAAAATATTTACTTTGCACTTGTTTAATGTAAAATATATCTCATTATTTTTCTTCATAAATTCTAGTGATCGTAAGTTAAGGAGAAAGCTTCGTAATAACTTATATTTAGTACAATGTAGGCATAGCATGAAAAAACTGTTTCATTATACTTTGAAAAGTTATTATACCCAAAGATTACATTTACAAATTTTAATATTCATGTAACTTGAAATATTCTTAATCGCTCGTAAATCTATTAAATAAAATTTTCTTAAATTTTAATGGATATTACTTTTAATAAAATATGCATTATTATTGAATTTAATTTTACTATAAAAATTGTTTTAAGACACCGTCGTGGCCTTATATTTGTCAAGAAATTTATCGTTACTTTCCCACTAAGGTCTTTTTATTTCCGTATCGAGAATAATAATTTTCAACAAAAACAGAATCTAAAGTTAAACAGTAATGATAATAAAAGAATTATTAAAAAAAAAAAAAACTTTCTTATAATTATCAATACATCATTTTATAAAGAAAAGTTTCATCATTTTTATTTTGAAACAATTTTTCAAGAATTTATTATGTAAGTAAAATTTTTAAAGTAAAAGTAAAAAGTCGATATCCCGTAAACATGTTTTATCTGCTTTTAAATGGCAAGCAATTTGAAATGGTAAAAATTTTTAATATTCACACATTTAGGACAGTTATATTTTAAATTGCATTTATTCAAAATTTTGCGCGTAATTTGAAATATGGTTAACGATTCCATTGGAATATAACAATTTTCCTAATTTTTTGTATAAAGATATTGTTTGTCAAAACGGTCATACCGCAAGATGGTTTGTAAATTTATTATATTAATATTTATTCAGCGAAATAATAAAATGTCACAATTCCTTAAAATATTAGGGCTAATTGTACGCTTCTAACGCCCAACAAACCCTTAATGATCATCAGCTACAACCGCGAAGTTTACGACATTACGACCGTCTAATGTTTTATGAATTTTATCAATTGACTCGGCGGTTATTTTTCAAAACTACTGTCCCTGCAGTTATACTATAAATCTTATTCAAGTGAGCGCTGGCAATCAGAACGAAGGTAATATTTGTCAAACAAGATAAGCCTCGAGCATTACGGTAAGTACAGCGCTGCCCTTAGAAAACTTGATTTAAGCATTTCGCGAAATACGAAATTTGCATGACTGCGAAGACATCAACTACTCTCTAGGGCTTCATCATGCTGGCGATTCGAAATAGTAGTAGTAGTAGTAGTAGTAGTAGTAGTAGTAGTAGTAGTAGTAGTAGTAGTAGTAGTAGTAGTAGTAGTAGTAGTAGTAGTAGTAGTAGTAGTAGTAGTAGTAGTAGTAGTAGTAGTAGTAGTAGTAGTAGTAGTAGTAGTAATAGTAGTAGTAGTAGCGGTAGTACAGTAACCGAGCATCACCAAAAGAAAAACCTACGCATCTTTATGGTGGGACGAGGCAGAGGAGGAGGATGTTGGAAAGGAGCGTAAAGTTTCCTCGTTAAACATGCCCGGAGATCTTGATTTCCCGATGTTCACTCGCCCAACTTCCGTAAGGAAGCCAATCTATGGCCTCCGCCCTCCCGACCCCTCCCGCTCTCTCATCGCCCTCTTGCCTCTTTTTTCTCTAACTTCTCGTCTGCCTCTTGGTTTCTTCTACGGGAGAGGTACTACTGACGCTGCTACGTCGGCTTTCTAACCTCTGGGCTCATCCGCATGCCAAGGGTCTTACTTATCGATGAATTATCCAATGAGGAAGTATGAAGACGATGGGCGCTTCTTCGTGCAGCTGAAGGGGAATAAATTCAGCTGAGCCGCGGATGTACTCGAGAACGAGAAAGCACCGTTTCGACGAATAAATTCATTAGGCAATCACTTTATTATATTCAAAATTATCTCCATTTAATTCACGAATTTTGCTGGACTGAGCAACGAATTTTCATTAGTACGAGCTTAGAGTGAGATGAGCTGCACGTCCTATTCGGTCCTTCGACAGTGTCAAAATAAAAGAAAATTCGAGCCTTTAAATATCAATACATCGTATCTTTTTTTTTCTACAAAAACTTGTCCTAAATAAAAGACTCGCGCATTTTCTTAACATTTAGATGTAAATTTTACACTTTTATTATTATTTTTAATATTATTGTTGTAGATACAATGTACAAATTCAGTTTTGTGTATAATTTTAATTAATCTAAATTCCTAATTTTGTGAAACAATGCCACGAATATGAATTCAAGTTAAAATACAACGTAAAAATGAAGTAATTTTTTTTTTTTTTTTTTTTTTCATTTATTTTGCTTGAACATGATATGGGAGATAGTTTTATCGTAATTAGTAGAAATAAAAATTCTTAATTATGAGCTCCGTTGGGGAAGAGATTTAGTTTTAACTCGTTAAAAGCTAGACGTAATAAACGAAAATTTTCAAGTCGCGTAATATTTCACACTTAAAAATCGTTAAGAGCAATGATTAAACAGTTGTATATCCCGTAGCACAGAGATCATCCTTTATTCTTAATAATATGAATAATATCACGAGGAAGCACAGAGAGTTGCAGGAATCCGTATTTAACAGAAAGCATAACAGAATGACACTCCATTAGGCTCTCCATATTCACACCTGTCGCACAAATTTCATCTTTTATCAACAAAAGATTCTTCTCTAAACATCCCGTGTGAATATGCCGGTATTTATAAAGTATAAAACGTCCAATATGTCTCTTTTCAACACAATTTACAATGTCTAATAATCACTCTCTTATAGGCGAAATTACATAACGACCATTACGTTCATTAAAGTTTTACTTCTAAAGTTCCGTAACGGCTGCGGTATTACTCTTTCGTGAGATGTGTTGTAAAAATGTACGTAACACACCAGTACGCATAACGTTTTTGTTTTTTGTTTTCGTTTTTCTCGGAGACGTTCATTTTTCATTTGCATACTTTTTACATGAAAACTTGGACTAGCTTTTCATAACGCATTCGCGCTTCTTATGTGAACGTCAATATCGAGTATCTAAGTTTCAAAAGCAAACAATAAATAAATAAAAGTAATTTAATCCCGCCGCACAATTACCGTTTGCCCCATCGACATATGCCATTCATTTCATGAAACTTCAAATTCTTAAATGAAGAAAATAGAAGAATGAAATTAAATTACAAGTGATTAACATTGCTCACTACATGCATAAACTGAAAAGAAATAACTCCAATTATGCCCTTATTTTATTTACTTGAAAGCAAGCATCTATAGAAACAAAATAAGCTCGAGTATTTTTAGCCAACTATTCATAACTTTCCCAACTTTCCTTAATATTTGCACTCAAAAACTTTTCTAGATTGAGGTATCTCAACACGAATATCCAAATGAATCCAAAATATTTTGTAAAACATGAGCCAACAATAAATACAATATACATTTTCATTAAAATTTTCTACATAACAATAATTAATAATAATTAATAATAATAATTAATAATAATAATATAATATAATATAATATAATTAATAATAATCAATAATGATAATAAATAATAATAAATAATAAATAATAATAATATAAATGATTATTAATATTAGTATTGTTGTCGTTGCTGTTTCGGGTGTTGTTATTATTATTATTGTCATTATTATTGTTATTTGGTATGTTATTGTTATTATTATTCATAGGCTGCACGATAAGCTCATTAGAAAAATTAAATGACAAAACTACTGATCGTTGGATATCGTCTTTCTAGTTTACCATAAGAATGATTGAGTGGTAAAGGTTCGAAATAAAAACGTTTGCATAAAAATTTGTATGAAAGAAAAGAAAAAAGACACAAAAAGGTTAACAAAGTCGGTAAAAGACAGGTTTTCTCGAGTCTCTGAACGGTATGTCCAAAGTAATGTAATGTAAGCACGAATAAAATTTTAAATTTTCCGAAGAAAGGTATCTAAAATTCTAAATATAATGCAATTTTTTTTTTTTTTTTTTTTTTTTTTTTAAATAAAATTTAAACTTACTCAAACAAGCATACTACGATATTCTAATTAAGTCTGTTGATACTTAAAAATGTCATGATCCAAAATATAGTAATATAAATAAATACATGATAGAGAAGGATAGAAGAATGATATATAAATATATATATATATATATATATACATATATATCAGGAGAGATTTTGAATTCTGGTGACTGCAAATGAACCTTCGTTATCTCATCAATTCTTTAATTGTTCAGACACGCCTGTGTGAGTATAATCAAGATTTTCACGTCATTATATTAAACACAGATCGTATCGTTTCCACTCTACAAGCATTTCAAAGCGTGAACGAACTTACAAACATCCTTTCCCCGAGAGAGATGAAGAGAAAACAAAAATAACAAGAGGTTAATATACCAAAGACACACCTCAAACGTAGCGCCGCGCGTATTATTAAAAGCGAATAATGATACAACATCCTGTTTGAAAATATTTCTCCGACTGCAGTCCATTTATACCGCAAAAATATACATCTCCCAGGAATTCCTAGCATACGAAGCTCACCACAACCTCGAGCGTGCCCCCCCCCTCCCCAGCCCCAGCCCAATTCCCATTCACCCCGTCCCATCACGATCACCGTTTGTTCATATTCCTGGTTGACTAGACGCTAGGAAATGAAAAAGCCGAGCCAGGGCGAAGAATAAAAACGGAAAAGCTAAAGATAGAGAGAAAAACGGCGGCAGGATCGAAGCGCGTGTGAGTGCGCTATCGAAGGCCGTCAGGAGCCGCGGTGCATTGGTATTGACTGGAAGTTCGCCGAGCCGTGAATTCGCAATGCTCAGTCCCGCGCGTGCGAAGCTATTTCAATGGTAATAAGCCAGCGGGACGATCATTGGCTATGCTAAATATTGTGCATACACCCACCCAGGGGACATCCCTTGACGCGTCAATCAATTAGCGGACCGGGAAGGGCAGGTTGCGCGTACGTGCGCGGACTCTGCCCTTATGAAGGAAAAACTTTGGCACTCGACCCGCGGAAAGTCGCAGGACGTTGCGCACCCCAAGACGATATCGCTCCTCAAAAGCGACGAGGAAAAAGTTCGAGATTTATTCAACGCCATTCTAATTATTCTAAACCCCCCCCCCC
>NW_011948424.1:42358-57967 GCF_000503995.2 Ceratosolen solmsi marchali | reverse complement strand
TTATTATTCTAAACCCCCCCCCCCACCCACCCACCCACCCCCACTCCATACGATACGAGATTGGATTCGAGAGCGACAAGCTTCGATAAGTCGATCGTTACAATAATGTCTTACGGAGTAGAAGAAAATTGTTGTCTGTGTTTTCAAATAGCTGCGAGCGAGAGTCGCGGCTTGTTCCTTATTAAAATTGAGAATAATAAAATTGTAAAAATTCACAATTATCTACAAGTTAGTCAATATTTATTAGTTTTCGTTTTTAACAAACTCATCCTACAAAAGTCTCTAAAAGTATTTTTAATAAGTTAATTTCACTTCCTCGGCTCTACTCGCTTGCTGTTTATATATTTCGCACACAATTCGATATTCGACTGATTTTATAACAAATATCATTTGTATTAATAAAGATTAAATCTTTCAATGTTCAAACAATGTCACTCGAATTATGTTTATATTTATCGCTTCTCGCGCCACATTTGATTATTAAAATAATAATATGCGAAATTGAAATATTATATTTCGAGTTTTTTCAGCCGTCTAAATTCCATTAAATAATGAAAAATTGTTCTATTGAATTAATCAAGCATTTCATCCCGTATATTTCAAATGAAAAATATAACGATTTATAAATATTTATAAGAATTGAGAAAGAAGATGAAGGAGGAGGAGAAAAAAATTGATTCGAGAGTATATAAAAATTTACTCTACACGTTTAAAAGTTTTACCTTGCAAAGGTCTCTTTATATAGAGATACCGCGGAACATAGAAATTAAATATGCATTTTAGAAAATGAAAATAACGAAGCATGCATATTAATGAACGAGAAGCGAAAAAGAAAAACTAAACATCGCTTAAATTTTAAAGAGAGCGAGATCGTGATAAGTTGATTTAAACAGCATTATAAAAATAATTTTACGAGCTTTATAGAAATAAAGGGTTACGGTAAAGAGTTCGTCCATAAAATAGAGAGTCGACGTGCGAAAGCTGACAAAAGTGTCCTCGCACTTAATTCCCGTAGTAAAACAACAAGGAGTGAAATGGAGTGAAATTGAGTGAAATGGAGTGAAACGACGGGAGGATGGGGGATGGGAAGGATAAAGCTACATGTACCGAGCGGGATACGTCACGCTAGAGCTTAGAAAACGTCGTAATAAAGCCAGTCCGAGGTATTGAGCTGAAATTCACAAAAAAATCGCAAAAATCGCAAAAATCGCAAAAATCGCAAAATTCGCCCATGGATGCTGAAGCCGAAGGGCATTAATTATCAAAATTATGCGCCTTGGCTGCACACGTACGACTCGAATCTACAGGGACACGGGATTGGGGCGATTGTACGACTGGGTAACGAGGATAGTTGCGAGGGAGACAGGAAAGGGAGCGAGTGCAGTAGCGGTGCGCGACACGAATGCATTCTAAACAGGTCCTCTCGGCTCTTGATATCCCATGTGGTACCAGTAGTAAAACCACCATCACCTGCGTCACCCACCCACGCTCGCGATTGCCATGGAATAGACAACCTTGGAGCAAGTTGCGCATAACCTCGTTTGAGCTCTACAAGCCTCTTAGCCGAGACCGAGACCGAATCTGTTTAAATGTACCTACGCGTATGCCGGAGAGGCGTGTCGTCGCGTAGCTCGCGATGCCTCGGCGAAATTGGGTTCTTGAGGGTCGCAGCCGAGGTTGCTCCGATCCTTTTCTACTACGAGCTCTCCTATTGGCGATTCCTGGATCTCGGCCAAATAGCGAATCTTTCAATGCCGTGCGAATATATAGTGAGTTTTTTTTTCGCTGGCCAACGGCCGGGCGCGATGCTCCTGTTCGTTTAGAACAACGAGTTGCAGCAAAGAGTTTGAAGATGCGATGTTTTTCCAAAGGCGAGGACTTTGAGAATGATGAGCCAAGTATAAATTACCCGAATTTAGTCGTGATGATTGTTTATATGGGGGATGTTAGTCTTTAGACAGTGCGAGAAGATTTATCGAGCGACAAACGTTATTTCCTCGCTTTTATCGAGCTTATGCTTATTACGTGCGCGGCTGTAGTGACAATAAATTCAATCGACGTTGTCTAAATGCTCTCGGTAGCGAGTTTGCACACGACGTAATAAGCTCATCGCAATAAGGCTAGAGGAATTAATTAATCTGATATGACAAAGCCACAGAAGGAAATGATAAAGCTTCAACGTTCTGAATTTCTTGGCATATGGCCCTTATATACACATACACATACGTACATTCAGTTAATACTACATTTCAATGGAATGGTTACATATTATTTTATTGCTTCGGCTAACAAATTATTAATGCATCTACCATTAGGCTCAAGTAATAGCTAAAAGTAATGGCAAAGATAAACTTATTGCCAAATCAAGGGTTTCTAATTTTATTCTAATATAATTCTATTAATGGGCTTTCTAACGCCTGATTTTTAACTGAAATGTAATTAAGTTATCACAAAATTATTATTCATTTCGATGACACTCATGGACGAATGGAATCCAAAGATTTTGTTTTTACATTCGATGACTTAATTAAAATAAACTCGCTTCCCCTCGAAAACCGACACTATGAAACTAGTCACAAAGCTGTGATGGGCTTTGGCGGGGCGGATTGGCCAAGTCAAATAATTCACTCAAACGCAAACTCGCGCGGTATTTATCAAAAATAAATAAGACAAGTACAAGTTAGCATTGCTTGTCAAAAATATTCTCCTTGCATATTAAGCCTTACAATACAAGCGGTGTAGAATTACAATTAATTGTGATGACGTAATTGCGTAAGGCGTAGGCACAACCGAGACACAAACATATCATTGCACTTTGTGTGCCTTAGGCGACACGTATTTTATAAGCTATTTAAACATGGCCGGTAAAAGAAAAAAAAAAATAAATATAGGATGCACCCAGGGGAAGGAGCGCCGTAATAAGCTGATCATAATTCTGGAAAACAAATGTAACCCAATTGTTAATGAGGTTTAATAACCCAGAGAGATACAAGGAATCACATTGCCGTCTCTATGCACAAGGGAAATGCATAAAAGGCATCGCCTCAATTAGTTACGCAAGAGCTATTGAATAAACTTTCGACTAGAAGCTCCTGCACACGAACTCAGAGGTATACATATCGAAGACACGCCACACGTTCATTAATCAACCAATGAAACTGAATAATAGCACTCCAACTTATTAAATATAATTTAGTAAATAATAGGGGAATGTGTGTGACATTGCGGGTGGAAAAACTGGAAAAAACTGGAAAAACGTAAATAATAGAGTTTTAGTATTCTCGGGGATGGAAATAGAGATGCCATAGATGTTCTTCGATTCTTCGATTGGGAAAGAAAAGAACTCGAATTAAAAAATATACAGGTTATATGGTTTCATTTTCAAACAAGCATCATCGACAGTGTATGCGTTCGTGACTGTGAAATTGGCGTTTTCATGCGATGCTTGCTAAAATCGGGTCGGAAACGCGATATTTACAAACAATTATCTGAAATAAAAATCAAGCTATTCGGTCCTGTACTGGCAGTTTTATTTTCTCTCCTAAATTCTGCCTTGGGCTGTTGATCTTAACTATTCCAATTATCGACTTAAACGCGTAAACGTGCACGTCCGATGGATATCTTAGCGCTTTCCAGCGACTGTCAATTAATTGCAATTATAAGCTTAGGGTTCCTCAATGTGCAAATATGAAAAACAAAAATCAATAAATAATCAATCAGAATCAAATATTGCCATTTTACGTCTTATTTAAACAGTAAGGAATTAATTTTGATGTAAATTTGGCGGTTATGAATTAGCTTTTACGAGCTCTATACTAACATCCTCTCGGTAAATAAAAGCTTTTGTGCTTTCTTAAATTAAACAAACAAAACAAACAACAACAAAAAAACAAACAAAAAAAAACCGAAAAAAAAGACATTTAAGACGTAATATTTTAGCCTACACTGAATAGCCCAACAAAAGCAACTTATTTACATAAAGTTCATTATTCCGCGAATTCAAACAATTCTAATTTTACGAATTAAATTACAATAAAATGATTTATTTCTCACAACTAAGTCATTAATCGTTCGTTACAAAATCTAATATTCCTAATGTATGCTTTTTTCTACACGTGTTACCTAATATAATTTATGTCGTGCACATTTTTGAAAATAAACATGTACAAAAATCAAATTTTTTTTATTACTTGTTCTGAAAGTGCACGAAGGGAATGTAATTAATGCCATAAAACGGAAGAAATAATAAAAATCTAAAAGGTAAATCTTAATGCATATTCTGCGTACATGTAGACATAAGGTGCGTGCGTGCGTGCGTGCGTGCGTGTGTGTAAATATATTACTTGAAATTAAAAAACTTTGCCTTATTTTATAAAGAAATTCATTTAACTATTTACCAACAATTACAATTAACATAGCTAACTTTACCAATAAAAATACGCATTATAGATTTTCCATTTTTATAAGCAATTTTGCATAAGCAAAAGGGAAAAGTTCTTTTAAGATATTGTAATGCAATAAAATGCGAATCTTCGGCAATAATCAATTTCTTAAAGCAATAAGCCGAAAGAATAGATATCATTGTTTCAACAGCTGATATTCCATAACTTGAATATATGTATGAAGAATAAAAATTTGTTGTAGGTAGAGACAATGCAATTCCTTTATTGAAAAAAAAAATAATAATAAAAATAAATAAATAAATAAATAAATAATAATAATAAACAAGTCATGAAAACATTGTCTTCCAAGTTTTTAGGGATGGAGTCTCTTTATCCGAGTAAGAGCAGGAGAATAGGACCTCATCTACTCGATAGCGACTTTACTAACTTCAATTAGCCACATAAAGCCTCGTTTTGGTACAAAGGACGAATATTTTCCACCAAGTATCCCCCGTATTCCATAAATGCCTCGATTAGGAAAGTTCACTTTGCAATAATGACAGAGTTATCGATGCATTACGTACAACAATTAACAACGGGATACAATCGGTCGGTAGACGAAACAAATCCACACTCGAGCCATTAACATACAGGTCCTATCAGGCTATTGGCTCTTCACCCACACCGCCTCAAAGTTCCTCGTGTATACCTGAACGTGCCTAATTTTCAGTCAGAGTCGAAGTCCCCGAAGGATTATTATCAGATGGTATCGCTTATCCCGGCCACAGCGGCCGAGAAGTACGCGGCAACCCGTGCACCGAATGAATTATCCTCGCGTAAAGGAACTGCGAGCAACCTTTGCCAACTGTCCTTCCTCTCTTGGATTAAATTTCTTTTCCGCCCAGCTCTCATGGCCGTCTATTATGCGTGTGCACGAAGCCGAGAGTTGACCTCTTGCTTGAGAAATCCGAGTACTTATAGTCTATTGGCTCCCGAAGGATATCTCTTATTATTAATCTCTTTCTATGTTTATGTAAAGCCTGTGTAAAGAGTGTAATCAGCTAACTGTGCAGCCAATTGCAAAGCCAAGTTTTCTTTCAATCTTCAATTTTGGTTCGTTCCACTTGCATTGCTATTCTCGCCACGTATCAATTCAGCCATTTATTATTGTTAGAGCCGATGCTGCTGATTTTACAAAATACAAGAGAAATGCTCGATTGATTATAAAATTTCTATGAAAGAGAATGAATAATATTTTTAATAATTTGTCACAATCAGTGATAGGATAGATAAGAGAAGACGATACTAGAGAGAAAAGTAATAGATATGATTTTTTCTTGCGCATCCGTAATAATTGGGCTAATAAATTATTTATAAAAGAATATTTATCGGAAATAATATCGTCGCTTGGATATTAGAACGAAAGCACTTCGTATTCTATTAATAATATTCAATAATTCGAACGCATGCATATATACGCTTATCAAAGGTCTAATCGCCATTGTTACCACAACAAACAATCGCTTTGAACATATGCGTTTTCAAAATACTTTTCTCCCCCGCCTATTGACTTTCTCAAACAATGTAAGAAGTTTACATACAATTGCAATTGCCACTTAAATATCTAGATTTTGTCATTGATGGAGTAAGTTTTAAGTGACATGTGTACAACAATACGCGAAAAAATGTCTATTTTTAAACACAATACTTACCGTCCTATTCCCTCGCTTATTTCCTATGCTTTTTCATCGTGATTAATGAAACGAGGAGAGTCGCGCGAGTAGCGATCGATGCGCTTGGAAATAAGAAAGAAAGATGAAGACGCCGAGTGAAAATAATGTCAAATACTACGCGGGTGGCTCTCGCCTGATCAAGTGCTTTTTACAGGAAGGAGCGCGACTTTTTTTTTTTTTTTTTTATAAGAAAGCCACCTACTCGTCCTCTTAACAAAGGTGAAAATGGCGGCGTATGCGAGAGGAAAAAAAAATTAATTTCATCGTACCTACCGCGAGAACGCAGTTTTCATCGTAAGCTTCGTCCCTTGCAAAAGAAAAGTCATAAACGCTGTTTTCATTGTCGACGCCGTAAACTAACCAGTCTGTCTTCCTTCCCTCCACGAGAGTCCAGGAAAAATAAAAGTCTTCTTCACTTGTCTCCCCTCTTCACTCACCCCCCCTTTAACCACCCTCATTTTCGCCCTCTTATTTTTTTTTTTTTTTTTTTTTTTTTTTTTTTTTTTTAGAAGACCGTGAGAAATGCAGCTCACCGGAACGATTTCTTCTTCATCTTCTTCATCTTCTTCATCTTCTTCATCTTCTTCATCTTCATCTTCTTCTTCTTCTTCTCCTCCTTCTGCTTACTCCACTTTTTCTTTATCTTCAATTCTCCTCCTCCTACTCCTATTCTTTTCATTCTTGTGTAATTTTCTTTTCCTAATTTTCGCTTCCGAGTATCGAGACTTTTGCGAGAAAGTTGGATTTTCGATGAAATTTCTTCTACCGCTGAGAAAGCGATAAATTAATATTTAGGTGAGCCATATTTTTTACACTATCAATGATGATTTATCCGAAACGTAATTTTGGAATTTGTAAATTACAAATTCTTTCATTACATTGAGCGTAGATGTTATTATAATTTTAAAAAATTTTCAATTATTAAAATAATGTGAATGAATTTTAAGTGGAAAATCCCAATACCGACAAAAATTAATTTCTTTTTATAGTCCCCTAATGCTAATACTAACTAATTAAATATTGCATCATCTACTCAAATTAATTAAAATATTCCCGGTCATAAATGAAATGTAATGTTTATTCATTCCTTCACATTAATAATTTCCATAAATAAAAGGAGTTGTTGGCACTCCACGTATCATACATATATCATGGATTATTGGTCATAAAACTGGCATTACCGTTATCTTCTTATTTTCGCGTATCTTTAAACCGCGAAATTCTTCAAAATCAAAACCATAATTTACAAATTTCGCAACCAGGCAATCAAAGTGCAAACATAAATCTTTAAGAGCAATAAATAAGGATGGAATTATTCAGGTATGATGTTGACTAAATCGTACAAAATTTACGATCCCACTTAAGACAATAAAGCTCATTATTATTGATTATCTCATTAATCCAATATCGCAAATCACTAATTTATCCGCAAAATTTTATTATACTTATTATACTTTCGTCGCTGTGTCCTTTATTATTTCAATCTGAGATTTTGATAGTCGAGCCGCTCTATCTATAGTAATAAAAATGAGAGAGAGAGAGAGAGAGAGAGAGAGAGAGAGAGAGAGAGAGAGAGAAATTTAGAACGCGAGGATAAAATTGTTTCGTCCTCGAGTTGCAAAGTACCTTCGGCTTTAAAACCAATAACCATGATCGGTAGCACAGAACGAGGACAGAACCATTTTGGCACTCGGACGATTTCGTTGCGACTTTTCAGTCCGATCGTAGCCCTCGCGGGACAATGGAAATTTGTTTGGCTGAAAACAAATCTCCACTCGATCGTTATACTAGCGGTTCCAGGGGTGAGAATAAGGGGGCGCCGTTGGACGAGCGTATGGGATAGGGGAGGGGACGAGGACAGAGGAGGATGAGAGTTCGAGTGAAAATATTTTTCAGAGAAATGGCATCAACATTTTAAGCCGGAAAATTATTCGACTATGAAACTGCTGCTTCTCAATACAGGTGCAGGGAATATAAATCAATTATTCATAAATGTCTTGTTCAATGATGCACGGTGATTTGGACTGAATGAGTTGAGGTGTAATGCCGTCCAAATTTTTGGTATTTCAAAAGTATGAATTAAGGATATATTAAATGAGGATAATATGCTGTAAAAATATAATCAATGTTTATCGTTACATTATTGTAACGATCCACTCAAATTTATATGGAAATGAGATTTAATTAAAAAAATACAATCAATTGTTTATTTATGGGCTTTTATAAATATAAGTAGACTAGGTTTTCCATTCTTCGGTGCCATCAATCAACGTTATTAGAGTGTTTAGTATACTTGTGATTAAGAGCGAGCCGCCATTAACTTAATTTTTGCTTAAATAATGTTCAATTATATATGTATTTTTTATCTGGACGTTTTATGATGAATTATGCTTATTTATATTATAATTTTCACCAACTTTCATAATACAATTGATTATAATAAGCTGCTTTTTTTGTTTGTTTGTTTGTTTGTTTGCTTGTTTGTTTTTGTTTTTGTTTTTGTTTTTGTTTTGTTTTTTTTTTTGTTTTTTTTTTGTTTTTTTTTTTTAATCGACGAATGAATAGAGATAATATTTGATAACTCATTTTCTTCTTATTATTATTATTATTAAATGTAATGGTTAATCGATATGATTTAACGATGTAGATATATGTAAAATTATTCAATGAGTTATAAATTAAAGTGAAGAGGTAAATTATATAAGCATGAAAATACAATTACACTCAGTTTATTATAGGTGCGGTCCGATAGCTACAATATTAATTTCTACGTGTCAGCTTCGGTAATAGTGACCTTAAAAGTACATTTAATTTTGCGTATTCGTATATTAGATATAAGAATAGAAATAAATTTATTTGTGTCTATAGAAATGTGAAATGAATATGCCGTTAAAAAGGATAATAATCATTGGTGAAAGTTTTCTTTGTTTTTCTTTTTGTTTTTTGTTTGCTTTTGTATTATTATGATTATAACGTGAAATTATTATAATTTAATTGCAAAAATTTCATACGTTCTTTTTGTTAGTGACACAATTTTTTCTTCGCATTAATAAACCTACCAAATGTAATTTTGATATTTTAAAAAACAAAATTGTGATTCATTTTTATGATTTCACCAATAAAATATTGATTGTTTGTACTATAAGAATTTTGTTCATGTCGAATTTTAGTAGATATTTCCCGTTTTATTGCACGTCTACATACTACGTTAAAGCCTTTACAAAGCATTTTATAAGATATATTGATTTAATTTTTTTTGATTTTATTATGTTCTTGGCACTTTCTGTAACCATTTCTTTTTTTTTTCTTTTTTGTTTTTGGGTTATTTGTTCTATTTCAAAAGACAGCGTTGTTACGATTTATTTACTCAATTAATGCTTGAAAATGTTATAACTACGTTATCATTACACGGTGGATTATTTTTCAATTAAATTTTAAGAATATTTTATTGACTTAGTGGATGTTCGCTGAAATATTTATACCTAGTAGTGCACAAATATACAAATAATAATAATTAGAAATACCTTAAGGCAAGACATTAATTGACGGAATGTTATATATTATAACAATATATTATAATAATACACTGACTAATGTGGCTTTCAAAATATACATAAATATACATATCAAATTAATAACTCGGACATATACATTAAAAGCATTATAATTATAATTTTAATATAAATACAAACAATAAGTTGCATAATATTAAAAAGCTTAAAGCTAACCCTACAAATTAATCGATAATGCTGTTTTATCGAGTAATTGTTGATGCGACGCATGTACTGCGATATATGCCAACTACGTGCTGTTGGTTAAATTACAAGCAGTTATTTTTTTTTTGCTATTTAAGTATATGTTGCCTTATACAATCCCTTAGAGTGTATAATCATGCCGGGCTGAATAGCCTACACTCGAGACACTTTTAGGCAAATTAGAAAAGCAGATACGCGTTAGAGTTCTGTCACATTCGTAGTTATAAAGTTTACGTCTCCTCGCAATACGTAATTGCACATTTTAATACACGTAATTATTTTAAAAGATATTTATTCTTCGTTTATTTTTTGTTTAGTGCTGCTTTTCTTTTATTGTTGAGAGAGAGAGAGAGAGAGAGAGAGAGAGAGAGAGACAGAGAAAGAGAGAGAGAGAGAGAGAGAGATTAATTAATTAATTTATATTTATTTGACTTTGAGAGAAATGGAGTGATTTGTAAATTATAATACAGCTTCCAAAGAACAGCCGATTCAAAACAGAATATAAAAGAAAGAAAATGAATGAGTAATTTGAATTTTTATATTAGCAAACAGTTTTTATTATTATTGATATGAAAACTGATTGCGTTTTCAATTCTATTGGCTGCATCTATGACTGCATTTTCTGGTTTTTTCATTTTCTTTTTCTCTTTTTCTTCTTCTTCTTCTTCTTCTTCTTCTTCTTCATCATTTTCTTTTTATTTTTCATTTGTTATTTTGATTTTAATGCCGCTCATTTATGAACACGGCTGGTTATAGCGTAAGCATCAAGATTCATAATACAAAATACAAAAGAAAGAAAAGGCCTCCTCTAACCAAATGAAATGGCGTGAATATATTTAATATATTTCAGAAGCAGCATTCTTCATTACTATAACGCACAACTAACTGTACACATCAAACGAATTTATTCTTCCTTCGCGAGCAATTCCAGCGATAAATTTCTCTCGAGTTTTTCCGCTCCAGTCGCATGGGTGTGGGGTGGGGCGGGAGAGAGGGGTGCCTCCCCACGTATATACGGTATATATCTACATATAAAAGGAGAATCGGTGACATCGCCGACGGCGATGCATCCGCAGCGCTGCAGCGCTGTATGTCTCCTCCCCGCAGTGGTAGCAGTAGCGATCGTGATGGTGATAGTGGTTATGGTGGCTATGGTGGCTGTTATGGTGGTGACGGTGATGGTAGGTGGTAGCGGTGGTGGTAGTGGTGGCGCCATTCGGAAAAGAGCCAGCCTTACCAATTTCCTCGCTGCGATGTGCATAGGCTCGTGAGGAAGGGAGACAGAATTGGAGAGTTTCCGGATGCCTGAGGTACGTGGTTACACAGTTCCAATGCGTATGGCCCGTGTGCGTGCAAGTGTGTGCGAGCGCGCGTGTGACTGAAATGGAACATGATGGAGGGCTCGGGATGAGACGAGGGCGGAGAGACAGAGAGGCAAAATGGCTTTAGGGGATGAAGTGGCGAGGGACGGGTTATGGATTGCTCGGCCGAATCCGCTAGGTTTCTGTAACCCGAATACCTTACCGAGAGAGGAATGAAGCGAGAGGAGAACGAGGATGGAGATAGATTGGAAGTTACTTGCCAAGTAGCTCGGGTGTTGCTGGATTAAAGAGAAGGTTTTGGTTTCGATTGTTTTTTTTTCCTTCTTTTGCCTTCCCTTTCACATCTTCTCACCTTCTTTTTTATGACGATCCGCCGGATAGATTCGATCGTCATATTATCTGGTCGCTCGTTTTTCCTTGAAAATTTCGACTCGTTTTCAGCCGGAATTTCAAAGTTTATATCAAGTTTCTCATTATAGTGATTAAGGCAAGTTTGCTACGTCGAGTAATACATAAATTTCATATTCGCAAAATTGTTCAGTCATCGCGATTCCTTCCCTCGACAAACGCCTAATGGAATTCTTGCATTGAAAGATGGATAGATAAGTAATAGAATTAGAAATGAAATTAAACATTTGCCGAGTGATCGATGCGCTGCGATAATTTTCAAGGTCTTCGCCACGACCGAAACAAAGCGTTGAATTTCATTCGTGAAGAGAGCATCGATATTTTTACGACTGTAGATGGCTAAATAATACTAAAGAATATATTCCCGGGCACAAAAAAAAAAAAAAATATATATATAAGGCAAGGCAATGAAATAACTTGGCTCTGGCCATCATTAATCCATGATCGGCGATAAGAACGACGCTGTTCCAAATGGAGACATCCGGCGATAAAAGTGTCACCGTGGCCCGTATGCGAAAAGCACCGTAGCGCCAAAGGATACCATACGTCCTTGTCAAGAGCGTCACAAGAGTCGGAGAACAACGTAACGCGAGGCGAGATCGAAAGCTTGCAATCAGCAACCAGCCTAGGCATTGGAAGTGTAACCATCCGGAAGAGAAAAGCCTGTCCGCTTGTATTTGTGCGCGCGTGTACATATCGACCTATGACCTATACGCCACCTCCGCCTCCAGCCAAAGCTTACTTTGCGCGACGATCAATAGCAGTCCGCATTTCACTTCGGCCCACCTCCGCGCGCACATACGTACGCGTGGAAGGATTTCTCTCCACCTTCCCGTCTTCCCGTAACCGCGAAAGCTCGCCCCGGACTCTATTGCATCGGCCACGACGAATTTCAAGTCGTCCGCGTACCTTTATTTCCATCCCCTGCTGCAAAGTGGGCCCTTGACGAATTGTCCCAGCGACGGCAACGTGGACTTCTCGTCCCCTTTGCGAAAATTTACTGATCCCAAGGTTCGCATACGCTTGGCACGACTCGTGGAAGATCTCGTGAAGCGAGGAAATTTGGTCGGGTCGCATGCATGGGACAGAGGGAAGTGGATGAGGTGGAGGAGAAGGAGGACGACGAGGCGGAGGAGGGAGGGAGGGTCAAAGAAGGATGCTTCATTCCGGCTGGCAGTCGGATTATTGGTCGCTGGATTTATGGATAATAGTAAAAGATGCCTAGGGCTCTCCTCATATTCGGATAGTAGCTTATATGGGTCACTTTCAATAGATTGAAATGACTTGACGAAGACCGAATATTTACTTGGATCAACATAATACAGTAAATCGTCCAAATTACTTACTTTCTCACAATGTGAAGATTATATCGGATATTGTTCTATTCCATATTCATTTGTTATGCAATTCAGTAATATTAATAAGAAATATGTATTCTTTAAATTGTTGAGCTAAATTACTTATTCGCCTATTCGTATATAAAATAGGAGTTTATTTTACAAGGAATTAGATGTAATAAAAGAAAATGAGTCGTATTCGAACGGCCCCTTAAATATTCCTCCGCACCTCTTAAAGTCTAGAAATGTTAAATTACATGTGCGCATACGACTGTAAAGCTTACTTAAGATTATTAATCTTAAAAGTGCCAATCGAGAAACTGTCAAATGATAATGCAGAATATCGCGAGAGAGAAAAACGTACAAAGATATAATAGTAATCAAAATATAAAATAAAAACTTACACACACAGAAACACACGCACAAAGAGAAAAGAGAAAGAAAAGAAAATGAAGAAACAGGAATTAAATGCGATGATTTTGATTGCACGGCTCTTAAAAATAGGACCTTTATTCGTTATTTCACGGAAACCCGTGGGTGAATGCTATATATACGAACGCGTTTTTGTTTTCATTGTCTAAAGTCAAAAAAAAAAAGTGAGCGAGACATTGACAATAAAACAAAAAACAAAACAAAAAACAAAAAAAAAAAAAAAACAAACAAAAACAAAAAACAAACAAAAAAAAATAAAAAAAAGTTGTGAGAAACAGGACGTCAGCTTTTTTGTGTCGTTAATTGCCTAGAATCGATACGCGAGCTCTGACCAACAATATCACCCGACTGGTTAACAAAAGCCCAATCGCTTTCAACATCGTATGCAAATTTTTTACGCGAAAAACTTGGATCTTGCATCATCTCATTTTCACGTAGCAAGATGCGACATACATGCACGTCACCTTAAAAGTAGACGTAGCCTGTACAAAAGGGATTTCAGAATGCATTTTATTACGGGGCCATAGAGATTTACAAATTGTTTATATATAACACCATTGCAATGTAAATATATGGTATATAAATTAATTACTTCATTATGTCAATTATGAAAAAATATTTATATAAATAATGCAACTAATTTAGTAATGCCAAATCAATAATAAATAAATGTAAAGCTTATACAGTAATACAAGGTATTTAATAATTTTGTTTACGTATTTTAATGTAACTTCAATATTATATATGAAAATAAGTAATAAAAGAACTCTAATGAAATAATTGCAAGCTTTAAGCTTTTCACGTTGTGTATTTAAAGTTTGTTCATTGATTTTTGCCGATGTAAGGGCTAGTTTGAAAAATTAATTTATAAAATAATTGAGATCTAAAATAATGGATCGATATTTAATGAAAATCCGTTAAAATGATTGAAATACCCTTATACGCTAACGTTGAAACATTCTTCTATGCGAGTCAAAAGTACGGAAAATGCATACAGAAAGAAAAAACATGCGACTTTCATGTACAGAGGTGAAAAATCTGTATGGCATAGAAAAAATAAAAAACTTCTCAGCGACAGCTGACATACACGAAAATCTTGTTATCGTGTGAGCAGCACCAGAGCTTGCATAAAGGTTTATAGAAGAATAATAGTGAATGTTACGTTACAAAAATTTTATCTCGATACTGTTAATATGAAAAATAAAATGACAAAGATAGTGAGGGTAAAGTGTAAAAATATATATATATATATATATAATAATAACGAAAAAATTTCAAAAATTAATATATGTATGGATAAAAGTATTTGAACCATTTGTGTCCAACGTTGTAATTTTGTAGCGGTAAGGTATTTTGAATATTCTACAATTTTACATGACATTCAAATTATTATTAT
Organism: Ceratosolen solmsi marchali; assembly: GCF_000503995.2. Classification (NCBI taxonomy): domain Eukaryota; kingdom Metazoa; phylum Arthropoda; class Insecta; order Hymenoptera; family Agaonidae; genus Ceratosolen; species Ceratosolen solmsi. The sequence continues at coordinate 43,202 of NW_011948424.1, read as the reverse complement.
GTTAATAAAACGCACAGTTTTTAGATAAAGAAAAAATAGATGTGTGTGCGCGTGCGTGTGAGTGTGTGTGCAAGATAACAGAGCATATATAAAGAAAAGATGGGAAAGAAGACTGTGAAGATTGAGAAAAGAAATGCGTGGCAGTCAGGAGGAAACTATGGAAAAATAAAAACGACTATACTATAATATACTAAAAAAAAAAAAGAAAGAAAGAAAAAGTATTAGAGAGGAAAGACAGAAGTGGTGTCGGGTGAAAGAGAAAAAGCAAAGAGATGAAAAGCAGCGTCTGGAAAAAGCTTCGGCTCAACGGAAGCTCGGATGAGAGAAAGAGAAAGATCAAAGGATGCTGATGTTGTATAATGCGCGAGTTAGGGCGTACAAAAAGGACACGAAGCGAAAGGAAAAAGGAAAAAATTGTGCAGAAAGGGCAATGTTTTTAGTTAATGTAAGGTAATACTCACCAATAACCGGTGTGGTTAAGTGAGACCTAAAATATTCATTAGGTATTTAAAATGATAAATTCAATTTAGACTCTTCCGGGAGAGAAGAGCACATTCTTCTGAAAAAGTTATTATTTAATGGAATGACATGACTCGTAACTCGAGCAGCAAATAGATATAGAGAATCGAGCTATTACATAAAAATAATTAAACAGAATAGCAAAAGGTAAGGAAAGGGTAAGGGATAATGGAAATATCGATCGATTGACGTAGCTGTAATCGCAAACACCAAGGACTAATATTATAGAATCGACCATCAACGGAATATCAATAGTATATACCATTGTTAAAGTAAAAAATACATATAGACATCTATGTGTATATATATATATATATATATATAT
>NW_011948424.1:36361-42176 GCF_000503995.2 Ceratosolen solmsi marchali | reverse complement strand
TCGGCAAGTCCTCAAAAAAGAAACCCCCCCCCCCCCCGCAACGAATAAATCGCCGAGGAAAAACAGTTGCGCCCGGACATCAAAGGGGCTAACTCGTCTCGTCCGAGGGCAATGTCAGGCAGATTAATTTAATAAAGCGCGAAATTCGCACGAGGGTCGAGCCTCGTCATGTAAAAGGCCCGTGACGCGAGTGCAGATTATTACCGGTGTCGCCTCTTGTCCAGCGAAAATGCCGAGTTAATTGCACCCCTGACTTTTGGAAAGAGGCGACAGGGTCAGTCAGGTATACCGGTATCCCTGGTTATTATTCCTTAAGCCTCCCCCGCGACTTTTGCCCTGCGAGTGCGATAATTTCGCCGAATAAACGGGACGACGGGATGCGTCATGTTTAATGCAAGATCGCAGTCTTTTACGTTTTATTTGTCGTCCGGCCAATCCGACGACTGAGTTTTATGGAGCGAGAGCTGACCTTTTCTCCCTTAGACTGGTGCTATGCATTTTAATAATGTAGCACTCGATAATTTTGGCGTTGAAAATGCCGGAATGTGTACCGAGCGATTATTCTGTTGGGTAGGAAATGTCGCCAAGCATTGGAGGACGATTATTAATAAAAACGAAGAGAAGCTAAATACATATACAAATTCTTGTATTATTACACTTGTTAAATCCTTTTTTATATTATTATCATTAGCACCGCTATTTCTTTCGGGCGGCATTTCGAAAATACTGGAGGATAAAAAGTACACGTTGTAGTTTTTAATGTACCGTAAAATGTAAAAACATTCTGTTCTGAAAAGCTTTTAAGTTCCCCTTAAAATACTATATGTTTTTTATATTTATGTCAAAGTCGGAACATTAAGTATCTGAAAACGGAGAAACAAGATACAACGAACGTGCTTAAATCCCCACTACGAGCATTCATTTACTTCATTAATGTCATTTCATAATAATGATTTTAATCGGCAAATTAAACACTAATCAAATGCGAATAATTCGATAGTGACAAGCAAGTTGGTCCGCGATGGATAAACCACGTTAATTGACGTGCAATACGAACGTATTTGCAGAGTCGAATTGAAAAACGTGCAATGGCTCCGGCAAAAATTTACAGAGATGACGCTGACCATGGCAATGGCATCGTTATAATGCTGGCAACTCCCATAATACTTAATTGAATTTTCTTTCCTTTTGGCGCCACTTGATGATGACCACGATAATGTAAGAATGGCTTTTACGAGGAAAACGGAAAAGCTGACTTCAACCTCTGAGATAACTGACTGCGCAAAATATCATAATTCAATGACGAAAGGGGACTAAATTGATGCGGCTTTTTTCTGCTCGTTTGCCTGAAAAGTGCAAAGCCAAATGGCGCAAAAAGGACTGCGAACTTGAATTTATAGAATTGTTAAGAATGAGCATTTTATTAGTGAAAAGATTCTGGAATGGAATAAGAGCGAAGGAAGGAATAAATGACAGGAAAAAACGGGAGACAATGAGATGGGGGGGGGGGGGGGGGGGGGGGGAGTGAGAGAGAGAGAGAGAGAGAGAAACAGTCAGACAGAAAGATAAAAAGAATAAGTAGAAAAATAACCGTTGTGAAATTAAAATTTGACGCAATAAATGCGTTTGCAATTAATGTAACTTAAAAAGCAGTGGAAGTAAGTCGTTTAAGTCGGCCGGAAAATTCCTGTACAACCACCAACTTAATTAATAAGAAATAACTATTATTTTTCATAAATTGAATAAAATCCATAAATCGACAATCTTACTATTCTATTCGAATAATTAAATCTTTTTTATCTGAAAATTTCATTCTATCTCAAATTATAGTAAAATAGGTCAATAAAAGACATGTACAAACAACTTTAAAAGACAAACTCAGTTGCCATATCATAGTTCAACTAAAATTCAACATATTCATAACAACTATTCGTTTTCATTATTAACGTATTACTCTCTTAGCGGTACATTCGATAAAATTTAGATAATTATAATTACTAATTATTATATAATTATTAATGAATCGTAAAATATGTTATTAATATACCGTACGTTTAATTTTAATACGTAATTATCTAGAAAATTTATAGACAATTAAAAAAAATCTATTATTCATTATTCATACACTATGTTTGTAAAGAAAATTGTCAAATTTCTAACTGACGTGCACGTAATATATTATTAGAAAAGAATGATTAACGAATTTATTCAATTTGTACAGGAAAAGTATAATTTACTTTACAATTCTATAGTATTATCTATTTAAATTTACACGTGTTCAGCTTTCTATAAGGATCCAATTTACAGTAATTCTTTTGCTTGAAGAATAAGAGAAAAATTCAATATAAATGAAGCAAGATAAAAGTGACATAATAACCTTTTGTAATCCGCATAATTCCTAGGGCACGAAAGATGAAGATCGGGAGATAAAAATGCCGAGATTTGGCTTCTTATTCAGCTGTCATGGATATCGAACAATTATCAAAAATAATTAAATAGCCAATGAAATTAATAATAAATATAGAAACTATTAAACAATAAAAATACAGAATACATATATTCGTTTATATATTAGTTGAATGTCTGTGCAACTACTCAATTAATATGAACAATTAATATAATTAAATGAATAAATAATGCCATACATATTATATCATACGAATTTGAAATTCATTATTAATAGAATTTTATAATTATTGAGAATAAATTTTTACAGATAATTATAAAAATTACAAATAATTGTATATTGTAGATAATAAATAATTACAGATAATTGTAAAAATTAGTTGTATTGGAGTATTTATATAAATACATATATTTGATAGCTGAATTATTCTGATTCTTCGTTAATGAAGCTCGATTGAATTATAAATAAACAAAAAAAATAAATAAAAAAAATATAAATCATTACGACGTATAGATAAAAATGTCCTTGCCTCGGGATCTTCATGCTATCTAATGCATTAAATTAAATTTTTTACAAGCTACATCCACTCAATAATAATCAATGATAATCGAAGCATAATTTATTAAAAAAAAAAAAGAAATAATAATAAAAATCCACATTTTTATAACTAAAAATTGCTTATTAATCGCGCTAAGTAATTTTACCTCGATATTATGCAAGTATTAATCAACACGTCGATAGTCGTAAATGAAAACAAGAAGAAGAAAAACGAGAGAGAGATTAACAATATTTCAAACAACCGCTTTTCATTTAACTTGCGCATAGATAATCCCGTCGCTGGCTCTCGGCAAAATTAGAAAAATAGCCTCCCTGGCTCAACGCTGGCCCAAAGCCGACTAACTGCAATTTGCTTTTTTCCTTTTTTTGTGCTCGTCTCTTCTTTTTCCTGAGAGGAAAGATAGAGTATACCGGTACACCCCAGTCGGTTCGTACACATAATGGCGTTGGACGCGTATCCTCGGTGGAATCGTACAACGCTACTACAGCTATAGATATACAGGGTCGGAGGGAGGGAGAGAATGAGAGAGAGAGAGAGAGAGAGAGAGAGAGAGAGAGAGCCAGGAAGGGTCAGAGCTCGGCGTCAGATGCCTACGCGCGTAATTACATTTTCGATGATTATCAATTTTATTGCACGCCAGAAGCGACGTACAGTTACACAACTGCTCGAACAAACCAAAGACAGTGAAAGAGACACAGTGAGAGAGAGAGAGAGAGAGAGAGAGAGAGAGACGAGCAGTGGCTAAGTATACAATAGTAAAAGCACATTCACAAAGAAATTTCTCTTTGATCGGATTAAACATTAGTTTCAAGAAGCAAAAAAGTGTTTACAAAGCAATTTTATTTCCTGATTATGCTAAAATTATAAATAACAAAGGCTGACATTAATTTATTTTATTTGAAATTTAAATAATTGAATGAAACTTTTTTTGTATAATTTTATACTTATTACAGCTATTGTTAATTTTTACAATTTTTTTCCATTTCATGGTTTATATTTTTATTGTAAATGATATTTTACAATGTTTCCATTGTATAGATGAAATTCCAATCAAAATGTATTAATTGATATAGAATAAAAAGATATGTTATTGTACTTTATTTCGTTTATTTAGTTTTAAATTAATATTGATATTATATTTTGTGACTTAAATTAATTCTATCTGTTTATATATATATATATATATATATATATATATATTAAAAATAACAATTTATCACAATGGTAATGCTACTTATTCATAAATTATATTTAATATTTAATATTTAATGTTAAGTGATTCTTAATGTACTTAAAGTTTCTATTTAAAACACGAATTTTGGTATTATCAGTTATTCATCTTGTTGCAATGGGAAACAAAATTAAAATTAAACGTGAATTTCTGCGTAATTTCTACGTAGAAGTTTCACTACTATAAATAAAAGTAAATTTTCTATAAGAAAACTTTAAGAAAAAGTCATTCGTCATTTTTACAATATTAAATATGTATACTCACAGTATTTAATTGTCGTATAATGATTCATGAATTTATGTGAGTACTCACCTACAAATAAAAACATGAAATTGTTATTATTGATTTTTTTTTTTTTTTTTTTTTTTTTTATATAAAAAATATTATATCATTAAACATAATGTTAAATTTTATATCGATTTATGATATAACATATGTAGAAATAAATGAATAAATATTGAATATAATAATGTGTGTTTTATATAAGTCAGTATTATACAATAAAAACTTGAAAAGTAGAATAGTTAGGAAATTTAATAAGTTTGACAAAACATTGCACGAATACTGATTATTATTATTATTTCTCTTTTCATTTGTATATATATATATATATATATATATATAAGGATAATATCTGGATAATTGCTTTTATTTCTAATATTCGAAAAGGTGTATTTAATGTGTTGCATATGCCACAAAGAAATAATGTAAAAGTCACATTCTTCCTTCATTAATATTTGAAAACTATAAGCTACACATACGATGAATTATTCGGAATGAATTCATGTTTAGTTACGTACTTTCACCCTCGTTAAATGAAAAAGGAAAAAAAATGTTATTCCTTGTAGGAAATTTTATACTCATCTAATGCATTAGAATTGATTCATCAAAACGACAGCGTATCTGCAGAAAAAATAAGATTAAAAAAAATTTACTTCTCACTTAGACAAAACTTTTTTCCTCACCGTGCATAACAATTTTGCCCTCTTTTCCTTTCTCCTTTTTCCATTGAGTAGAGTACAAGTACGAAAGAGAGATCAATTACATTACATACGTATGTAAAGAAAGTGTAAGAGAGAGAGAGAGAGAGAGAGAGGGGGGGGGGGGCAGGAGAACGCCAAGGACAGCGATAGAGGAAATTTGACTTTCAGATTATCAGAACAGGGCTGCTTCTGCTACAGGCCAACGGGCAGAAATATATATGTATACTACGGATAGTAGAATGGCAGTCAGAAAGTGAAGAGAGTGAAACAGAGAAAGAGAGAGATAGAGAGTGAAAAAAGAGACGAGTAGACAAAATAGGGAGAACGTATGTAAAGAAAGTGTAAGAGAGAGAGAGAGAGAGAGAGAGTGAGAGCGAGTGAGAGAGAGTAGGGGGGGGGGTACAGAGATTCTCTTGAGCTTGACAAGGACTGATTCAACGCGCGAAGGGGTGAAAAAGCGAAAAAGTAGGGGTTGAGCTGGCAAGAAGAAGGAGGACGTTGGAGTCGGGTCGTTAGAGCTCCTAATGAGAGTCCCCGGTCTTTCCCTTTTCTCTCACCTTTCTCACTCTCTCGCTCTCATCTCTCTCTCTCTCTCTCTCTCTCTCTCTCTCTCTCTCTCTCTCTCTCTCTCTCCC
>NW_011948424.1:28818-36220 GCF_000503995.2 Ceratosolen solmsi marchali | reverse complement strand
CTTTTCTCTCTCCTTTCTCTCTCTCTCGCTCTCACCTCTCTCTCTCTCTCTCTCTCTCTCTCTCTCTCTCTTTCTCTATCTCTCTATCCCTGTCACTCCCTCTATCCTTCACGACAACCCTTCACCTTACCTCCCCGAGAGCATTCTCTCTTTTTCCCGTGCTCCTCAACCGTGCCATCTAGTCCTTCAAGCTCCGACATTCGGGCCATTTTGCGTCATTTCCTCGTGCCGGGATTAGAAAATCCTTTTTGACGAGCGCATCCAAGCCGATAATTGTCCAACAAGGAAAAAAGAGAAACGCTACCTCGCCCCACCTTCTAATTATCACGCTGTGTATTAATGCAATAGCGGGCGAACTGGAGAGCAGAGGTGGGGAGGTGGAGTATTTGGTATTCCCTAGCTTTTGTATTTATCGTTGTGCCAGCAACCGATGAATACGAATTTCGGCGAGCCACTCGAGTCCGAGATAAGCTCTGCGGGAAGCTGAGAAATCGCGTAATGGTCGCTCGGAGTCCTGACGATGCTATCCACCATCGTGGTGTCACCCATGTATTTAAATTAAGATTACGGCTCTTTTGATGTTCCTGTATTAGACTTGTATAAAGCATTGCATGGGGCCTTGGAATAATCGAGTATAATATATCTCAGCTGCATTGCATATTCTATTTTTTTATAAGAGGAAGTCATTTAATCGATATCTCTCTCTCTCTCTCTCTCTCTCTCTCTCTCTCTCTATCTATCTCTATCTCTATCTCTTTTGTTATGAAACGATAGATAGTGTGAGCAGTGTAAGATCTACAGCTCTTTCGCAAAAATTGTAGTAATAAGAAAAGTAAATGTTAACGAGAAGATGATAAGATAATTAATTTGTGATGGTATGAATGAAAAAGCAAATGACGTAATAAACTTTGAGAAAATTTTCTCTTTTAAGGCGCAAAAATAATGTGCGTACTAATTTTCTTAACTATAGGAATTTTTATCGAGAAATTGTTCTAATTACGAAAAAACTATGCTGAATGCTAAATTGCCTGATTTATTTAAAATTACTTGGAATGCTTATGAATGTAAATTAAGTAAAAGAAATTGAATTTTTAATAAATTATTAAAAAAAAAAAAAAAAAAGCATTATAAATAACATCGATTTGCCGTCTATTTTAAAGACACTGAATAATCATTATTTTACAAATTCAGCGGCACAATTCAATAATCACGTTACAAATAATTCCAATTATCAATAAAATATGTCAAAAACCAAAAGTCGTTTTAAAGATTATTTCTGAAATATATATATTTTAAACGGGCTGTATATTGATTTGTTAATACATGTAAAATATTTTTTTCATAAAATATTTATCTCATTAAAAATCATGGTATTCTGTATTATAAATTTAACTTCTTGATTATAAATTCTTTTGACTTTGATATAAATTTGTTCTAATTCACTCGAATTTCATTGAAATCTAAAATGTAAAATGTAAAATCTAATATGATTTTCATATAAATTTAAAATTGTAAATATAATAACATTTTCAATTATTTGTTCACTTTCTGCGACTGTACTGATAGCTTTTTCAACCATCAGCTCTAAAAGGCTGATATTTTATATATTCCATTCAAAGTAGTTGAGATAATATGAAAATATGCAAGTTCAATAAAAGTATTGAATTTGATTGTCACGTAAAGTCATAAGAAAAACGAAATAATTAAATGACATGTTTTATCGTGGTTAAACGTAGTAACAAATGTAAAGGTAAACAGGTCCAAAATACCAAATTACTTCACCAAAATAATATACATCTAAATTCTACTATTGTTTCAAATTCAATTTCAATGCAAATTCTGATATGAAATTCGATTAAATCATATATATATATATATATATATATATATAAATACTATATCACTTTAATGTCGATGTTTCTGGAGACCAAACAGTGAATTATTATAATATTTTGAATAGATTTTGGTTCACTACAACAGATGGATTACCTAATGTTTACGTGTATAATTTAATAATATATAAAGAAAAAAAAACTACTAACCAAAGCATAATAACATATTATACATCAACGAATTGAGAATAAAAATGTCAGTGATGTATGGCGCATCCTACATACAAGTTCCACTCTAAAAAATTCTACATAAATTCTACTTCTCTCAAACGTTAGTTTTATCACTCAAAATATACTCCTACTTCCTTATTATATATTTCAATATCTTAAATACTGCGTTCCGAAAATGGAGAAATCAAAAGCAAATTTTAGAATAGGGAATATAAGTTATAAAAAATAAGCGCAAAAAATACATGATAAATGTAAGTTGAAAAACCTGTGCACTGGGCAAAGCATTGTAAAGAGATTCTATCGTGGCCAATGGAGATATAAGCCGCATACTTACTCGGACATTCGCTCAAAGCTACAACTAACGATGAAAGACAGGCAAAGAGAAGAAAAGAATAAACGAAAGATAAACAAAATGAGCCCTCGGAATTTGTGCGGCCATTCGTTCAATGTTGTTTCAACCATTATAGCATCGTCGACGTAGTCTCGAGGTTCTTTCTGATTAACAAAGGCCTGTGTCACGTCATTTATACGCATTGAAGTACGTTGCAAATTAAAGCGAAGAATAAACAAACAAAAAAATATATGTATATAGATAGATCGTATTGTCGAAGGAAGAAGGGAAAAAATAGTGGATTAAAAAACATTGTAATTTTTATTATATTATTTATTTTCTAGTTTCAATTAAAATAAATAAGGTTTTTATTAACCAATCGCCTATATAATAATATTGAGCATAACTTAATTCATTATAAATGTATTTAATTATAAATTTTCTAATGGATTTCAATTATACGATTCCTTGGAAGAAAAACTGTCGAGGAATTTTTGCGAAATTAAATTATATTATACAAGTTAATAATTTTATTAAGATTCGTTCACTAAAGCCTTTACACGTACATTGGCCTAAATGAGTAGTTTATTATTATTCTTTTTACACTGTTGATATTATTGTCCTCGATTATTAGGACAATTTATTTATTTATTTATTTATTTATTTTTTTTTTTTTTTTTTTTTTTTTTTTTTTTTTTTTTTTTATCAAACATATATGGGATATCTGATCAATTCCATTTCTCCGTGAATCCAATAATCCAATAAATCTGCAAGTTGGTTAGTCCAACAAGAATCTATTTACTATGTAGCTTTCTAATAAGATCTTATGACTTTTTCATTTACAATAATTTTATCAGCATACTTAATTAACTTTCGATGATTTAATTAATTTAATAATATGGGATTTAAAACATAATTTTTTCATTTTTTTTTTTTTTTTTACTGTAATACTCTTTATACTTTATGTAATTACTATTATTATCAATAATATCCTGTACATACGATTATCATTGTATCATCATCATCTTCTGTGATTAAATAACTACAAGACACTTTTCTTTTCTTATTGTATTATTTAATTCTACAGAATGTGCATTGTCGTTATATATTTGTTATATATATATATATATATATATATAGTTAATAATAATAGCAATTTCTTAAGAGGAAAAAAAATCATATGTTTAATATATTATGAAATCCATCTTTAATTTTAACTGTTTGTTATTAAAAAATTGAATTCAAGTTTTCAAATTCGTCTATCTTATTTTAATTCGAAATGATTCCTCGTCATATTCATTAAAATTTTAATGAATATTTTAATGAATTATTTAAAATATTAAAGGCCTGTCCGTATGTGCGAGTACATAAGTTATGCCATTGAAAATTAGCTCTTCTCTATTCTCTTATATGAATCTAATAATATATTTGAAAATTAAAGCGAGTAAGAGAGGTGATATCGTGCCACCTTGCTTTAATTCACCATAGCACTCGTGTGATTCTAATATATTATTTTTTACTCGTAGTCCGTCGCGGGTGATATTAAATCACACTCATATTAATTAAACTAACTTTCTTGGCAAACTTACTAAACTGGAGCTTAAAACATTTAGCATTCTCGGATCCAATGAACTTTTGGTATTTATAAATGGTCAGTAAATTTCTATATAAAACTTGGCTTTTTGTTTTGAAAAACAACATTAGAACTCGGAATGAATTAATATCGTTAATGAAAAAAAAAAAATCTGATTAGCTTCTAGATTACCATTAATGATCTTTAAAAAAACTATTAAATGTCTAAAATGATAATCAACCCGATTGAATACTAATTACAATTTTTTAAATAAAGTAACGAAAGAATAATTTTATTATTGTGTAAAATTTATTTTTCCATCTAATTGAAGAGTAATTTATATTAAAGTATCAGACTTGTATAATTTTAATAACAAGAAAAACTTATAATAAATAATAATTCTTAAAACTATTCTTGATGTAATTACACTATGTGAAAACCAAAGCCTTATATTAATTTAGAATTTATATTATAACTAGCTATAAGCATCGATGTGTGTGAGTGTGTGCGGGCGCGCGCGTGCGCGCTAGTACCTATGTAAGCCTTCTATTTTATTAATTAAAAATAACGAAAATATATATATTAAACCATTAAAATTACAGTTCATTATCGTAAGTAGTTAGCCTATGTTGTTTATCGAAAAATTAATTAAATTAAAAAAGTTCTTCGCTTACAATTTATATTTCAATAGTCTTATTTATATTAAAGAGAAAAAACAAAGCAGAACAAGCAAATAAATATTTTGAAAGCTTACGTCAATTTCATAATTATTAGGATTGAAAAATCTTAATGCATTTGCTTTACAAAGTGTCCATAATAAGCTAATAATAAATATTTTTATTCTATCATTCTTCAAAGAGATATAAAGTCCCACTTTACTCCTCTCAACATTTCGTGACATATGTATGAGAAATATAAATAAAAAGAAAAGTATCCATGACAACTAAAAAGATACAGTGTCTTTAAGTAAAAATTGACTTGGTTAAATACGAATAAATGTTCAAAGTGATAATCTACAATAATTCTTTAATACCAAGTGAGTAGAAAAACTAACATTACGAGCATTTGAGAAAACTGTAGGAGTTAAGTTCTTAAAATTTCTCGATATAATTCGTCATAATGCTCAACCATAATTAACAAGGAATAAATAAAAATAGCTTATTCGTTAGCTTTACGTAAGTTGCGCGTCAATATTTTAGAAATTCCGTGCTCATCTATATCTAAGTGCTTAGCCAAGCTAATCCCCATGTAGTTGTGTCCCGTAAATAATCTATAAGATCGAATTGTCGCGCAAGAGTAACGTTTACTTCTAACTCCAGGCAAAAGATAATCAAGCTAATTAGAAGACAATATTATGGACGCTTGACGTGAGTTTGAAAGCTCTGGAAAGAATTTATACGTCAACGAATTTATTTATACACGATATAATGATCATTGATCTTGATGAATACGGATAACTATAGGCCCTATTTTTCAACCGTTCCGCCAGGACTGCTAAAAATAAAATCTGCCGAACACGGCAGCTCGACCTCTATCATTTAAAATTGTTTAGACATAACCGAGGCAGCAGGGCGTACGCAAGGCGTATGCCTTTCCGAAAAGTCACGAGCCCTGTTGACTTGGCTAATCCCCTTCTTGATTGCTAACGTCGACTAACGCAGATAAAAATAGCAGGAGGAATTAGAATAGAGGGTGGAAGATGGGAGAGAGAGAGAGAGAGAGAGAGAGAGAGAGAGAGACAGAGACAGAGAGAGCTAAAGGACGAATGAAGATAGTAGAGAAGTCGTTTCAAGAAAGTGGCGGGATGACTAGAGAGACAAAGAAGACAAGAAGAAATGGGAGAGTAATAGGTCTGGTGCGCGCAGCCCAGCTTTACTTTTAATTTTTCCGCAAGTTCATTTACAGGTCGTCGCTCTCCCACGACACGCGTGCTTATCGTCCAGTAATTCGCGAACGCGATCCAAAGCGCAAACACGCGTATGTGCGACGCCAGCACGAAACTCTCTCACCACCCTCCCTCCCTCGCCCCTCTCTTCATCCCCTTACTTTCTCCATTATAATGCATTTATGGGCTTGTATGCTTAGACGCATACCGCATAGATATCTAGATTTTCGTGATTCTCCATTATATTTAGGAGCGTACACTGTCGTGGTGAGGGTAATGAGAAGTTTTCCCTTTAGTCGCTGTTTTTATAATATACATGCAGTTGTTTTTTCAAAGGTTCTCCATCACATTGAGTGCGCGATATAGCGAATTTGGGACGACTGGGAAATTACAGCTGCGAGTAATTATGTAAAGGAACGAGGGGGGATCTATGCACGCGGTAAATTGTCGCTTTCGACAATTCGAGTCTCGAGCTGATATTCTGGACAGCGAAAGCTTTGATAATTATTTTTAAACGTAGATGTAACATTTCTCCTTAATGCAGTGGACAATGTACATGACATTTTTCACTCCTGTTTATTTCGCAATGAAATTGGAGCGTTCGATTTTAGGACAAAATATACATATTTTTAATGTTTAATTGATGAATTAGCGCGGATCTCCGCATGTGAGTCACACTCACGCTCCTACATACCAATTTGAATAAATTCTAACTAATCGTAAAACACTTAACGGCATCTGCTTCATAATAGAAAATATGTTTCACGAAATGTATTTCGAGAAGTGCAATTAAAATACGCTTACTTCTGGCCTGAAATTATTTCGATAATTTTCTCACTCGTGTACGGTCATTTTTTCCTTACTTATTTTTAATTCTTATTCCGTTGAGATTTATCTCTGTAATTTAATAATAATAGGATTTCACAAAGACTAGCAGCAGCAATTCGAATCTCCTTTAACGTAAAAAATTACTTTGTTTACAGATTTATAATATTATGTGCACTGTCAATTTACGATTAATTTACGATTTTTTAACTATTATTTTTATCGGGATATACCTTGTAATTTGTAATATTTCATAATTTCAATGTGCATTATTTAAATAAATTTTTAATAGGAAACTTTCGTAGGCAGTATTATGGCTTACGGTATCAAACGTATCGAAATATATTTAGAACATATCAGCAAATCGTGCATTTAGCTCATTAAAACAATACTCGGAGAAAAGTAAATCACACAAAGTAACTATAATCACGGTAAAAAAAAAAAAAAATAATAATAAAATAAAATAAATAAGCCACTTCCGTCTTCGTGCAATAACTATTTTTCCCTTTAAAATATATTCCGAGATAATAATTATAATTATAAATTTTATCAATTTTCCACGTGTGTTGTTATTCAGGGGGAGAAGGAAAAAATGCCTTGGCTGGATAGCATTTCACCATTAACGAAGGAAAGAAAACTTATTCTCCCTTATATATATATATATATATATATATATATATATATATATATATATATATATATATATATATAAAAAGCGCGAAAGT
>NW_011948424.1:26660-28746 GCF_000503995.2 Ceratosolen solmsi marchali | reverse complement strand
AAGAAAACTTTCTCTCTCATATATATATATATATATATATATATATATATATATATATATATATATATATATATATATGTAAAAACCGCGAAGATGAAACGAACGCGGAGGTTCGTTTTCTTGATTATTTCCGTAATGGCGTACGCACATGGACGCACTGTTCCGAAATTAAATGGCCGTCCATATTTCTGCGTAACGCCCGGGCGAAAAATGGCAACGAATCCACCGGGGCACAAAGATCAGCGGCGGATGATGATGGCTGGTGAAAGGGCGAGCGAGGGAGGAAACGAGCACGAAGGCCGGCATAGAGGGAGAAGGATGCTCGCGTGCGCTAGCGGAAGCGGCAAAAAAGAGCTCGCGAAAAAGAAGAAAAAACGTGCAAACGGGTCGGAAGAACGCGTTCGGAAACTTCGCTCGCGGCGAGACTGCCATTGAAAGCGAAAGGGGGCGGCGCTCCGTGAGGCTTTTGCGGAAAGTTTCATAGCCGCGGCAAAAAGTGAACAACACGAGCGCTCCATCTCGCCCTTCCGTCAGCCAGCCGCCGTTTCTTTTCCTTCCACGAGGGCGAGACAGAGAGAGAGAGAGAGAGAGAGAGAGAGAGAGTTGGCGTTGTCGAGCCGCTTCTTGCCAAACGGGATAGCGAAACTGGGCATCTTCGCGATGTTTAGTTAAGAGAGCCCGAGACATCGCTGTTCGATCCTCCAAGACGCGAACTTTCGAGGACTTGGCAGCGTAAAGTCGCGCCAATGAGTTTGACCCTTGCCCTGGAAATGGCTCGGGAGCTTTGAATTCCAGAACGTCGAGCGTCGAGTATCACGGATCTGTGCGAATTTTGGCGCTCCCTCGGCAAACAATATTCCACCGTCGGGACGATTTGTTTTGCGAGCGCGTCAATCCGATGCTCCCGCTGGACTTAACATCTCGACAATTACCATAATACCGAGGGCATTATTTTACGTCGGCGACGACAAAACATAAATAATCAGCGGGCAGTAAATGCAGTTACGACGCTCGTAACGTTAATTCCTTCAATGAAAGATTGGACGCTGGAAAATCAATTGTCGGCGGGCGGTTGGCCGGGCGAGCAATCCCTCGTTACTTGCTGTGTGTCTCCGGAGGAGTCGAGCCGCGATGCGCCAGCGAGGAATATTGAGAAGAAAATCAGAAGCAAAAAAAAACCAGGCGCTATTTATTTCAATAAACGAGGGCCATTCCCAAACGATATATCACGCGCAATCGATCTAACGTCTCGGCTCGGCACTCGCGCACCACTACCACGACGGCTCGATTTGTTTTCGTCGGCGGCTTTGAAAAACGATCGCCCGAATCCGCTCGCGGCAAAAATGCAAATGTCGCGCCTCATCCCATCGGGCGGGATATTCGCAGGGGCGCACTCGTGCTCGCTCTCGTGTCGTGGAATTCGAAAAGTTGGCGAGTAGAAAGGGGGGTAAAAAAAAAAAAATTAATCAACCGGCGCGCTGTCTGGTAGCCGGGAAAACTTTCGTTATTAAACGCGGCGGAATGTCGGCGCATGTGTACCAACAAGTGAGTGTCGCGCGTGTATGCGAAATGAAATGGAAGAGGCGAGAATCGCGGGTTACGAGTGACGAGGACAGGAGAACGAAGGGCGGTGGCGGTGGCGGTGGCGGTGGCGGCGGCGGCAACGACGGTGAGGGCGAAGGCAGCAGGAGCAGCCTTCGCCCTCGAGCAGAGGTAGTGGCAATGGCGGTGGTAGCGGCTACGGCATCAACGACGGCGGCGACGACGACGACGACGACGACGACGACGACGACGACGACTACGACGACGGCGACGACGACGGCGACAACGACGACGACGACGCGCAGGAAGCACTTTCGTCGGCACGAATGCGGAATGCCCAAAATTAAAATGCCGTTAGTGTCCCGGCGTCGCTGCGACGAATACTAACGAGGCTCGGCTAAGTTGGCAAATACTATTTGCAAAATAAAAGCGGCACGAGAGCAAACTGGGGGACGGCTGTACGCAATGTGTGCGAACGATAAGAGTCGCCGATAAAAGGGACGCGGGAGCCCGGAAACGCCGGCATTACCCCCCCCCCCACACC
>NW_011948424.1:0-26650 GCF_000503995.2 Ceratosolen solmsi marchali | reverse complement strand
CACTCCCTTTGGCTTCGCATCGACCTTTTGCACCCGATAGCGAAATTTCGTAATTTATTCGCCAAGTAAAAAGCGCTCGTAGAATAAGCCGATGCACACTTTGCTTAATAAGATCGGCATCGGTGCTTTAACTTGCCTGTTAAAGTAATCTTCTTTGTGCTTGTCGTGGGAGGAAGATTCATTGTACGAGTGCATTACGACATTTATGCCCGGCTCCTCTTACCTTTTGTTAAAGCGCGTTATCACGCGCCAAAATTAATTCCACTTTATAAATATACTCGTTCATATAGCGATGCTAATAAAAATTGCCTCGAATAAATTATCCGCAGTTTGTGGATACGAAGGCGTTTTTTTTTTGTTTTTTTTTTTTTGTTTTTTTTTTTTTTTTTTTTTTATTTTTTCACGATAATTGATATCGTGCTGTCGTGATAGTTTGTTAGTTAGCCGCGTCAAACGGTAATTTCGAAGAAGTTATTGGATCGGTTCCTTCCTACGTATTCGTTGCCAGCAAACACTCGCTTATAATCCTATCTCCTGATTTATTAATGAAAGCTGTACTCAACTTTATAAATGGCCAATCATTTTTAATTAAATTTTCTATACAGTAGAGATCTTTCATTCTTTTGTCATCTGTTGGATATTCAATTGCAGAGCAGCCAGGGGTAAGCTGACTCAAAATAAAAGATCAACCGTCAAATTCCTTATAAAGATTATACTGCATCGTAAACTGTATTGTAAGCGTAGATTACATCCTTAAATTCACTTTCGGCAGAGTCCATTTCTCTAAATTCGTCGAATAACATTTTAAATCCAGCGCGCAAATTCTTGGCATTCCCTAAGCGACCCAAAATGGTCGTACAATTGGCGAAGGGTTGTCCTTTTAAAAAGAAGGAGCAGCCAAAGAATGAAAAAACTCGCAACGCCCTCGGATATACGAGATCGAGAGGGTAGACACATAGGACTGCAATAGGACTGCATAGAATTGCAACCGCAGGTCTTTGCTCGTCCTTTTTATAGATAGAGACCGGCTGTTCTTCATTCTCTTGTCTTCCAGTCGAGCGTTGTCAGCTTTATTAATGACTTCGTAATGCCGACAATTCGCAGGTCTGTTTGTTTTATGCCGATGCATTTGTCGGTTCGCCGAGTGGTGTGGGTGTGGGTGGGTGCGTACGTGCGTATTTCTATACGTGCATAGGAGAAAGGGGAGAAAGGGGAATGGGGTGGGGTGGGGTGGGGAGGTGAGCTGTGGGGTTGTGTGTCGGGGTGTAGCGTGGAAGTGTGTGGGAAGGTGGCGACTAATTAGGAGACTTTAATCACGAAAGAACTTGTAGTTTGAGTTATGGCGATTATAATTTGAGATAAGAAGAGGAGAGACGAGAGCTGCTGGCGCAGCTTGTATGGCGGAATTTAATAGAAGAGACTTTGCACGCGAGATAAGGCTCCCCACTCCGACTACGGGAGCTCTATGTAAGCGTGTGTAGAGAGAAAGTGCGATCGTACACGCGTATTTATCAATGAAAGCCGCGGTAAAGGCTTTTAATAAACAAAATAATTTAACTTTGTTTGAGCACTGGAATTGCGAACTAGAACAACCTAAAATGTTGGGATTTTAAACTCTTCCGCGCGATTTAAACATTTGGTGTCAATTGAAAGTTTTGGATTACTTTTGAAACTTAGTTTATTTTCAATTATTGCTTCAACTTTCTGGTTGAATTTTATTAATAAAGCGGTTATAGCATAAATTGACATTATGACCAGCGGAAAAGGAATTAAATCATCGACTCAACTTACTCAATACTCACTTATAAATCCTCTATAAGCTTTGCTTTTCTATGATAGAGTTCGTACTATAAGCAATAATATAAATCGTTATCATTTCTTTAATAATCGTTTAATTGTCGCTAAATCGAGACTTTTATTCAAAACTAAAGTTATAATGAAATTGAAATAATATTGAAATTGTAAAACTAAAATTAAAATGAGGCTATAAAATGTTTTACACGCGATGAGTAATAATGACTTTATGAATATTTGAAGAAAAAAAGCTTTCCTAACGCTAAAAGTACGGCTACTTAGCAACGTTAGTTCTCGTTATTCGTGGCATTCGTCTTTGGGGGTGCATAACTGGTGCTACATTGAGAAGGACCTTTCTCGCGAACTTTAACATATTGAAGCTTTTTTCACGCGCTTTAATCCCTGGTTTCGCTAAAATTCTTGTCGTGCCTTCGGCGCACAGTCAAATCCAAAACTACTAGAGAGAAGAAAAAAAAAAGGATAAAATAATCTAAAAGAGGCTGAAAAAGCTGGATGAAGTGCAAAGTTCTTCCAGTAACTGGTACTTTTAGCGCCGAAACCTTTATACAAATCCCTCGTCGAGTTTTCCGTGCCTCGCCTCGACATCGTTAAAGCAATCATCGAAAATATTCATCGCACGCGCATGAAAACTCAACTGCGCTCAGCGCGATTTCAATGCTAGCATCGAGAAAAAAAACTTTGCGCGCGCACGCACGCACGCACGCACGCACGCACGCACAGAGAGAGAGAGACAGAGAGAGAGAGAGAGAGAGAGAGTGAAAATTCAAAATGTAATAAAGGATTGAGTAGAGGGGAGAAGAAGAATGATAAATTGCATCATATCCTTGTGGTGGGAGAAAGCAAAAAGAGCGAACACGATGGCACACATCGTAACGCTAGGGCTAATAATACGGGGAACCTCCGTTTTTCCTACTCGGCTCTCTTTTAAAGAGAAAAATTTTAAATAGATTTTTTCTTTCGCTTTTGCACCCGTGTACAAAGAAGTGAAAACAGCGCGTGTGATTTGGCAGTTGAAAACTTTCACAGGATACGGACTTTTTCAGGAACTGTGATTCACTTAACGATGGAATTTTCCAGCTTTCTTCTTGAGAGTACAAGGGAAGTTAAAGTTTCTTATATTGTTTCACTACCAAAGGATACCAACATTTGATTTTTATTTTAGAATCTTATGTTATACATAAAGACGAGATCGTCAAATGGATTTAGCTTCTTTATAGAGGATTGTCAAAGATGAAAGAATAATTTTTGGAAGGATAAAATATATGTATATATATTCGTGTGACCTCACTGTCTCAGCTCTCTCTTTGAAATATTTATGATGAGTATTGTCATTGATAAAGTTCTATCGTAAATAATAAAATTGCTAATAATCATCGAGATGAGTTTTAAAATTCAAATACATACGTAAATTTTCTTTGCGACTCTATACTTTTTCATGAAAAATTATTTAGCTTTGAAAAAGGGTATTTTATTCCATATTGGCAACATTATTTCAAGATAGATTTTACAATTTAAATTTTATAAAAACAAAAAAAAAACAATAATATCATATCAAAGGTAACGGTATTGTTGTTGAAATACTAGATTATTTATTGATTTCACAACATTATTAAAATTCATTTACAATTTCAATAGTAACGTATAATACAAAATAAGTATAATAAAACTGATAGAATAAAAATGATGGATTATGAAGTAAAAAGAAAACAATAAAACTAATTGTCATGTAAATAATTAGGTTTACTAAATCAAAATCAATAGATTTAATAATATTGGATTTATGTCATGTTGATATGCTTAAACAAATATCAAAATAAATATATTTTAATTATATATCCAGCAGATGTATTTGAATAATAATGATGATGATGATGATGATGATGATGATGATGATGATGATGACGATGATGATCGTGGTGACAATGATAAATGCATATTTCCATTTTATATAATACATCGAGTATAAAATGACTACCACTTACTTTATCTCATCTAATAAGTTTGTAGTTGAAATATATTTTCATAAAGTCAACAAATCAAAATTCTTTCCGATTGAAGTTCAAGAAATATACGCTCAAGTTTCATAATATCAATCTCAACAGCATTAGCCACTTATTACTTTTATAGTAAAGAGTTTCTTCCGAGATAAAAAGATGTCGTTGAGCTTTATTAACAACTTAACAAGACGGCAATTTGTTAAAAAATAGCGGTTATGGGAGATGAAACCTGCCTTGGCAAGATTTCCCTTGTTGAGTTTATCAAGCTCAAAAGCATATTCGTTAAAAGACAAAAATCTTCTATTAAAAGTAAAAATAATGGTAGAAACTCTCTAACTACCAACAAATTCATCTTTATTTAAATACTTTAAAAGTTCATTATTTCTTCAAAAATTATTTGTCTTTTCATTTTTATGTAAAAAGAAAAAAAATACTTTATTAATAAAAATTAATAAACAAACTTAATTAATTTCGGATAATTATTAATTTCAATAAATAATACCTTGTGTATGATATACAAATTCTTTTTTTAAATGTACTCTTTGCCAGAAATGATGTCACTAATGTTATATTGTTTTGAACTAATTGTAGAGGAGTTTTTTTGATTGTATAATTTTTTTTCTTTTAGACATGGTATTTCCGATATATGTTCCATCTAATATAGAACACATATTAATATTTCATGAACAAGCGAAAAAAAAATATCTTAAAATCAAGTTAAAATGCAGTTAAATGGCCGATTTGATTGAAAGGACTAATCCTAATTTGCTTCTACATTAAAGAAAACTTAGTAGAAATAAATCGCAGATGTTATGTGATAAATCCATGATAATTTAATGTAAATGTTGTATCTTCTTTCCATACGCGGCAAGTGTTATTAAAGAAAGAGCTTTGGCAAAAAAAGAAAAACACCCAATGATAAAGCATTTCTCGTTTTAATTTCTATCCAAGTTGAGCAATCGAAGCTCGGATAGCATTAAAACCTAAGAGAACCCATCGACTTCTCTCATCTCGTTGAACAACTTTTTGTTCACATTAAATCCTCTTAATTCACGACATTGTTTCTATTGTCCTAAAATCCATTCGTACGTCGATCACTCGAAGCAGAGTCAATCGCTCATCTTTCGCCCGCACATTATCCATCGAGCGAGCGTTGGTACGTAGCAACAAGAACTTGACTGGAAACGGAACATCGGAACGCGGAATGGTACAGCAATGGGCACTCATTAAAACTCAACCGCCGAGACTGGTCAGGGAAAGATGAAACTTCCGCGAAACCCTTTAAATAAATAATCATTGTAGGAGAGAAATGTTAAGAGGGGGGCTGAAAAAGGGCGCGAGCGCGCGCGAGTGTGTGTGCGTGAGGGACAGAGTGACGGGTGGGGGGAGAGTAAGTGAGAGAGCTCGACGTGACGCGCTCGTAAAACACTCTTCGAAGCTGCAAACTCATGTGGAGGAGGCCAACGAAAGCAATTAAACATCGACTGGCAAAGCCTTCCCCGGGCCAAATCCCCGCAATAAGCACTCCCCTCGTCTCAATTGCGGTACAAGTTTATCTCTCTGATTCACTCTCTCTCTCTCTCTCTCTCTCTCTCTCTCTCTCTCTCTCTCTCTCTCTCTCTCTGTGTGTGTGTGTGTGTGTGTGTGTCTCAATCTCGACTTAACGTCCGCTGCCTCGCTTGAGCGACAACCTTACGGCAGCACGTAAAAATCGATAAATAGAAATAGCAAACGCAGAGCGGAGCCCCATGCAACCCCCCGTCCCGACTAATCGAATCGAGAGAATTCGACGATTGATCGAGCGACCGATCGTGGAAGAAGCCGTGGCCTTTGGCACAAAATCCCTCCCGAATCCCCGCGGCGAAACCGGTCTGCGCGCGACGGCGGCCACCCCCCCCCCCGCCACCCTTGCCGCATGTAAAGGAACCCAGAGCCGGGCTCGAGCGACGGGCCGCGCGGCCTCCGAACTCCCGCTATCAATTAATTAACGTTCCGATAGAGCGGTTAATCGCGCGAGTGCTCCGGCCCGTCGAGACTCGCGTGCGCATTTTCGAGAAGTCGGTCAGCTGCCGCAGATCCCGTCGGAGACGCCGTCCCGACAAACGATGGAGTGCAGAAGACGCGAAGGTAGGGATCGATTAATGGTCTCGCTACGGTGAATTTTATGCTGAGCGCGCAAGCCAGTTTTTCCGGCGTCGGCACGGGCCGATTAATGATTCTTTGGGAGGCTGGAAGAGGGAATATGTTCGGGATTAGCGAGCGTCCGTTGGTCCGTCCCTAATTTTAGACGAACGTGCACTTTCACGGCTAATTTTAAATCGACTGTGCCTTTGCCTGTCTGTCTGCCTGCACTTGGACGCTGATTTCGATTGATTCACCCGTATCGCTCTCCATTCGACCTCTCATCCATCACCGAATGCAACCGACCACGACCCACGAGGCGAATTATCTCCGAGGATGTGAATATTTTACCGCGCGTTAAGTACGTGATTATTTAAGGGTCAAGTGGTGATTAAATTTGGCGGTGGTAGGGGGTGGGGGGTGGGGGGAATCATTGGCTCTGTGTCAGCTTGGATGTCGAGTCTGAGCTATTGGGAGCCATTATAAAGGGATAAAAAGTCTAAAGAGAAGATTTTAATTTTATTAAATTAGCTGTATAATCATAGCGCCTAGGCGCCACGATCATGATTATGGATTTTCAAATGATTTATATTATGGCAATTAATGCTTGAATAGGAAACCTCGTATCACAATAAGAAATTCGATTATTTTTTATGGGGATTGTTTTTGTCAACCTTGTAAACCTTGGGCATATGAAACTTAATAAAACGTTACGTTGAATGAAATATCTTTCGCGAGCATTGAATAACTATTTGGATATTATAACATTATTAATTAGATCGAGAAGTATTTAGTTAATGCCCATTTAATGCTTAACACTTAATGCCCATTAAAGGTTAATTAAAAACATGCGTTAATGATGTCTAAAGTCTTATAACAATATATATATATATATATATATATATATATGTTGTAGTATTGTACTTGGAGATTTACGTATAGAATAGTTAAGAACTCGCGTAGGCATAAATCGCCAAAACCATAATACTCGGGGCCAAAAGTCCTTCTGCACGTGGTGCATATTTATTTATAAATTACAAAACGGTCGGAGACGCGTAGTAGTACACAAAGTATCGGTGTATACTTGCCATTTCACAGAAATTTCCCGCAGGAAGATGGGCGAAAATGCAAAATAAATATTGTTCGTTTCGATGTTGGACAATCACTTGGCAAATGTGTCTCCTTTGAGTGGTGGAAAAAAAAATAGGTACGCAGGATGTACCGTCCGCGCTGATTCGACTCTTGAATATAACCCATATAGGAGAATAAAAAAATTTTCCCTTCAAGCCAGGATAAGACCCTGTCACGGACATTCGAATGTAAATCCTAGACGATCCCGACGATATTCACGTATAACATATATACGAGGAGGGATTTATGAGGGGCGTCGGAGGAGAGGCTGCAGCTCGTCTGGACTATGGAATTTGCCGAAGTTGCGCTCGGAAGTGCATCCTCTGGTATATATTCCACAGTTCGGACTTGGAGGTGACAATAAATTATACCACGAGCTGAAATTTTGCTAGTCGTAATTCTGAACTTCCTGATCCTTTTACATTGCGCTTGCCAGTTCCATCCGCTGTCTCGAGCCAAGGATTTACTCTTGCATTATGGGAGATTGTCGGTTAAATTTTGAAAATATTTAAGTGTTTTCGTTATTTTAACTATTAAAGCGGTACGAGTATTTCGATAATTCGTTATCGTTCCTTAATATCGCACATAATATCGACTGTTCTTCCTTAATGGAAAACAATTAATTGCTCGTCATTATATCTACACATGCTTAACACTTATATACGCCGCAATTGTTGATATTATTCTAGAATTCGTATGAGTTGTTTCTCGAAGTGAAGTATTCTGATCGCTCGACGGGATATTTGATGAAAAAATCGAATAATTCGACGTATGCGAACACACAGGGTGCGATTACGATAAACTGAAAATTTGCTTTTCCAACTGATTAAATAAATCAACAACTTAAATGTGGTGAATGCATAGTTATTTATAAATTTCACAAATACGATGTTACGAAGAATATGTTCTTTAACTTTCATTAATGAGTAGTAAAATTGCCCCTCTAAGTTCTTGTATGACATGAAATTTAAATTATCGTAACTTGAATTTTTTAAATTGTACGGCTCGATATTCCAAGGAAATTTAGAGAAAAGCTTCGGATAGTGTACAATACATTAATTTCTTACACGAGAAAAATTGCTTTCATCAATGCTTTCAACATTTAACCTTTCGCGCTACCACCTCCACATTAATTTGCCATTATAATTCATGCATTTTACAAAATAGCATAATAAACTAATTAAAGTTTAATTTACAAAGACCAAGAGAATTATAACAACATCATTCGTTGATATTATCTTTCCTTACTTCATTCTATTTTTATCATAAATCCCATTAAAATTGTAATTTTATGTAATATTTATAATACATACAATAACATATACGTGTATATATTTGTTATAAAAAAAAATTTCCTCTCACATCGTAATGTGGCATTGAATTTAAATCATTAGTTACCTTAGTCAGGCTCGACTATCAATTTACTCGCTAATTATCGCTGATGCTTTCATTAATCATCATATCACATTTAAAAACTTGTTCCTCATCGAACTATTTAATATTTGTACTTAGTCTCGCGCAACTAAACGAATGCTCATAGAAAGTTGAGTAATTTACAGCCTTCGCCACGAAATCTTTGTTATCGTGGGCGTTTATTTTCACCGCCATACGTCTATCTTCCTCATTTTCAAGTGCCACACTTGCCTCAATCGCTGTCGCCGCAATTATTTTTGCATTCGACTGTAAAACCGCTGGGCAAAGAAAATTCCCGTATCCATCTCTTCATTCAATAAATTTTTCTCACGGCACGCGTGAATCGCCCTTTACATATTCCCAATGCAAACGCGAACATAATTCACGGAGCGACACAGCCTCGCCTTCCCTACAAAAACACGTACAATTCCAACGTGCTCCGACTACGCGGGACTGCGATGGGTGGGTGGGTGGATGGGGGGGGGTGTTAAAAAAACGAAGAAAAAAAACGAAAAAAGAAACGAAAAGTCTAGGAGGAAAAAACATGGAAAACGTACAAATATACGTGACGCATACATGCATATTAAAGATGGAATAGAGTAGTTAAGAGAACACATGTCGTAAGCATGGAGAATGAAATTTTATAGGGCTTATACGAGAAGCATATGGAAATAATATCGAGGCACCAAAATTAAAAAAGAACGATAAATTTCTGCAATGCGAAAGTAAAACGAATAAATGTTTGTGTCAAAATATAAGCAATATTAATTTATAATGTTAAAGGAACATTCCAAACCACGATTATTTACGCTCCCATACATCTTCTCGCTATACAATTATATAATGTCTTCGATATCATTATTTTGAATTATTCGTGCTGTAGTTAATCTAATAATAAAACTTTAATACTTTAATTTGGCAATACAATAATTTGTTACAAAAGTCGTTACAAAAAAACAAAAAAAAATATATATATATATATATATATATATATATATAGGAAATAAACTCGTAATATTCATCGGTAAAGTTCTCTGAACGAATGGAAGCAAACAGTTTTAAATCGACAGAGGCAAAACCAAAGTATCAATGTCATTATCGAAAATTAAGTTCGCCACTACACTTCCGGAGCAATCTTCTTTTCTGATTCCCATTCGGCTCACGTACGTAGAAGCACGTATACTTACGATCGCATTAGTGACGCCATGAACGCGCCTTAATTTGCAGCGCGCCGTGTCACAAAGAGAAAAGGTAAATATACATGCCAGAAATTTGAAACAGGAGAGGCTGGGCGTCGTATGGTAGGGCCAACCCAACGGCTGACGGCAACGGAGAAGAAGGTGGCGAGTGGCAGCGACGACAGCGTCTGTGGAACTGTTACGTGGGATGGGACGGGGGTGGGGAGTCAGTGCTGGCGCTTACAATTTTGAAGCGTCAGACGTTCTCGACATCCCCGCGTCTTCTTCGTCCTCTCTCTCTCTCTCTCTCTCTCTCTCTCTCTCTCTCTTTTTTTTTTTTACGCCCTTTAATTTCGGCATTTCCCAGGCTCCGTCGGGGAAAAATGAAACGCTCGCTCGCCAGGGCACAAATTTATATACGCGGATGTCTACGCTCTTCTCTTTCTCTTTCTCCTCGAGAGTACAGTAGGGTGATGAAACGGTACGGCACCTCGCTTCATATGTTTGCGCATATGTGTTCGTTCACGCGGCACCGAAAAAAACTCGAGGTAATGTTGGATGCGCGTAACTTTTGCAAAAAACTCTTTACAAAACATTGAAACGTAATTACAGGTGAATTCTTTATTGAATTTACAAAACTCTAATGCCTCCTCTATATATTGAATGAACATGTCGCGATGCTCATTTCTCCCACCCTGTTCGTATTTTCCTTAAAAGGAAAGTTGAGACAAAATTTTGCAGAATGAAGCATGGCAGTCTCAAAACTTTATACTATATTTATAACGTGTAATACTCCAAGTCAATATATAAACAAAATTTTTGAAATCTTCTTTAAAGTCTTACAACAAACGTCTTAGTTCATATTTTTCGAATACGCTCGAGGGGCCGTCCAGTATGTGAAATAATACGGTAATCATAACCATTGACAATGCCATACGTTTCGCTTTACCAAAGCTCCTTTGCTTTTACTTCCTTAGCAAAGTCACCTGATGATCCGACTCCAAATACAAAATTATCTTTATTTCCATGACACGACTAGACAGACGCACGCAGAAAATCAATAATATTTACATATACGGATCCGCGCTATACACACGTATAAGGTACTTCTTTTTAAAATAACGCACATGCAAATTCAAAACTTTTTCGATACAACATTACATGTTATATGCCATAATGATAATGCATTATATATATATATTAAAAATTATGAAGTACAGTGATAAAAATATAAAAATATAAAGCTGGACTAGATGCATCGAACGCTGCTCGTAAGTCTTGCGTTATGCCAAAAATCCAATAGAAATTCCGTAGTATGAAAATAGTAGAATAATGCACAATAGTATTTTAATTTATAATGGTAAATAACGGCATTTAACTATAAGCGCAATTCGTCGATAATCTTACACTATTTCTCAACGCTACGAAAGGCTAGAATTTCGTTAACAATAAAATTTACCAATAGTAATAAAGAACTAGAAACAAATGAATTTCATCGATAAATTAATCTTTAAGCCTGTCAATATGATTTATTTGTATCGGCAATTGTCTATGGGCATATTAAATTTGGAAGGACTATATTACAGTTATTAAATTTCAAAATACCAGTCTATTCGTATTATTTATTAAATTATTCATCCCCATAAGACTAAGCATCCGCTAAAAATGCCAAAGACGCTCTCATCTCCAGCAATTTAAGTATTTTTATTTTATTTTATTTTTTTTCTTCGAAGCAACGTTATGCAATGTCTGGATGAAAGTAGTAAGAGCGCAGGCGCGCCACGTTTTCCCTACGCTGTCATTGCCAGAGTCTTGAAATATCTTGAAATATACATGTGCGCCTCCTTTTTTACACTATCTCTGTACTAAAGGACTTAGGGAGGAAAGGGGGCTGGCTCGGCTCGCTTGGGCCGGAATTTTGATAAATCGCCGACGAGCTCGTGATCTCTCCGACTTGGACTTTACTTGTAGTCAGGTACACTAAGCATTGCCGTGTAGTATGTTTCCTTTATTATTTATTATTACATGCACATTGAATTCTTGGGAAAAAATTTGTAAAAAATCAGTGCAAAATTACGACGGGATTGCAAAGTATAGTGAAATTTATCTACAGTATGCTTTTTCCAGTGCTGCTGAAATAATTCCATTACCGCCTTCTTGTTTCAATTCAGAAATAATTGTTTGTTAAAATAATCGGAATGGCGAATAAATATTTTTAATAATTAAAAAATATCCTATATAATATTCCAATCGAAATGACCAATAAATATTTTTTTATAAATTCACAAAACGTATTATTATTATTTTGCCAATGTGCACAGATCGATTTAAACATGAAATATTCGACTCTATTTAATATTACTTATTGAAATTATTTATTAATTAAAGATCGTATAATAAATTATAAAAATATTCTGGAGCTTCAATTAAATTAACGTAAAAAATCATATTTTAACTACTTATTAATATAATCCGATCGCACTCGATGCATTGCACATCGATGATAATCAATTACATATTATTTTACAATATTTACATTATTACGCAATTTAATTATGTAAAATTAAATTATTATTATTTCATTATTAGTTCCATTAGATTAGTTATTAAATAAAACTTTAGAATTATATAATAAAGAGATAGATAGATAGATAGATAGATAGATAAAGAGAGAGAGAGAGAGAGAGAGAGAGAGATTTATCTAGTTTGTTACTTGGAAATCGTTTAATTATAAACAATTTCATTATAAAACAGTATAAATATTAGTATATAGTAGAATATAGACAAAGTAACTGAAAAATATTACTCAACTATAAACTTGAATCAATAATTTTATGTTAAAAAAAATATACGTCATTTTTAAAATCTCAAAATATAAAATATAAAAATTAATTGAAAAGAGCAACAACAACAACAACAACAACAACAACAACAACAACAACAACTAAAATAAAATAATAAAAAAAGTAATGTATGTTTCAATTATGTATTTATAATTTTATTTAATAATTATGTATTTAATTTCATTTTTGTAGTGAAATTGATTTCAATATTAATATCACATCGAATAATATAAAAATCAATAATAGTATTTTCAAATAAGGTCTTGGGTTAAAGTTTAATATCATAAAAGTACATTACTAACGTTCACTTTCCAAAATGCATATAGAAAATAAACATGAAAAACATATTTGCATTATGCATCCATAAAAAACGATATTTATCTATTGAGTAAATTAAATTAATTTCCTTCGTAGGATTATTGGTAAATAAATGCTATTTATATAATCTATGCTATTCTACTTTAATAATATGTATTTATCATTGAAAAAATACTTAATACAAATATAGTTTTATCGCGTATTCGTTTCTTCATTCGTTCTTATATTCCAGATCGAAAAATCAATTGTAGTACATTTTCTTCTGGATAAAATCAGCATATATGAAGGTACGAACGTGTTGACCAAAACTATAAATATCTCATAATAGTCTTGTTATAAATCCTCGCGAACTGCTTATTTTCGAGCACGCAAATGTCCTATATAATTGAACGCAAAAGTACGATCTTTAGAGATTAATAATGGTACATGCAATTTTTCTCTACAGCCAATCTTCGTGCAGACAGGAAAGATTATCGACAAGAATAACTTCGAAATTCAAATGAGTTGAAACTAAGTTATCATTATACAAATCAGTTAATTAAATTTAATTAGCATCTATGTCACTGATGGTAAATAATGAAGTAGAAAAGGATAAAGGAGCGGGAATTTTGTTTGGTGGGGTTGGGATGGGGGGGGAGGAGAAGGAATTTAATCTTTTTCGAGTAAATTTAACTGAACCAATGGAGAGGCAATACAACAAATTAAAGCACAGAGAACGTTTGCGCTCGTTACGGGACTGAACTTATACACAAAGTTTCTTGGTCGCATTATAATTAAAGACGTTAATGTAATTTTGAAACATCTTAAGTGGTAAGACAGTGTCTATTGGATTAACTAAAATACTTTGATGATGATGTTTGCCTTTTTTTCTTCTGATTAGATATACTATGGGAGTATAAAATTTCTCGTAAGAATTAAGAAAAGTTTTCATTTAGTCTTTATATGCAACATGTTGATTTTGTCGAGTGATAAAACAGAAGCGGTCATACATTCTACAATTCAATTTATTATGCGGTTATATCCACCCAGTCCTCTGTTTCCTTCTCCGTCCTTCTAATGGATACAGAACACAATAGCAACAGTTTGCAAGCTATTATTTTTGCTATTTTATGATATTCCAAGAAGTGTAAGGGCCTTTTTACCGAAAGAATGTGAACACATATAAGAAAGGCATTGGCTATGATTATGGCTATTGGTGTTATGAAAATAAAATTCTCGTTCATGCTTTTCTATAGTATCGATATAATATCGATTAGCCAATTTTACATCGTTTTTTTTTTTTTTTTTTTAATCTGTACCTTATTGTCGGGAAATCTATTGCCGGTAAATGGCCATAATACGCCATACCATTAAATAACAAAGCAATCGTTTATCAACTTTTGCTGGGTTCTATCGTGAAACAAAAGGATTGGGAATGCGGAGGGCTGCGGACAGTGGAACAAAGTATATCAAAGAATTGACAACTGATCAAACTCATCTCCCAAGTGATTTTAGAATAGTTTGATGAATAATATTTTAGAAAAAAATACAAGCTTTAAAAGAAATATTGCACCTACGTCACTCTCCTACTACTTAAAAAAAAAGTATCGTTTTGAAGCTATAAATATACCTATTAAAATTAAAATTTAGTGCTTATTTAAATGGCTAAACGTTGTATGATAAGTTGACGTTTCAACTCAAAATACACTACGATTTGCTTTTTGTTACAAATTTTGTTTTGTTTTGCTTTTGTTATATATATATATATATATATATATATATATATATATATATATATGTATATATACAAATATATAAAAGAAAGAAGGAAATTATAAAAGTACTAGGTGTAGCTATAATGGCCGTGATGCGATGAACTAAAAAGAAATAAAAATATTTATTTTAACTCTAACAATTTTCGCTGTACTTTGCCGAGTAAATTTTAACGAATGAAAGCATAGAATTATGAAGGATTCGTAGCTGCTGCCTAGCCTTACCATTTCTCCGATTAATATTATTAATTATTCAACTGTATCAATAGCGTAATGGACGCTAAATTTTTGACTGCATATAGCTACATCGAGTGTAACAGTTTATGTACGATTATATTATATACCGCGAACGAACGCTTCACGCTCCTCTTTGGCAAGGACCAAAGAGAAAATAGACAGAAATAGAAAAATTGCAATCGTCCATCGCACTGATGAAACGGGCAGAATATTTTTATTAAAAAAACTAATGTGTTCAAAATAATCACGCAATTATCAAATAAATATTTATTACGTCATATAGATATATTTATCTAATAAAGATATTTATAAAGAGTAGTTTATTTATCTAATGATACGTAAAGATAATTGGCAAAGAAAAAACAAAATCCCTTGCAATTGTTATATCGCAAACATTGTAATAGTCACATATTTCATTCGCTATGCTCACTATGTAAATCATTTATTAGTATAGAATATTGTAATTATATAATTAATTCAAAAGAACGAGAGGCCATCGACATATTATGTTCTAAATTCTCAAGTACGGCCAAGATTCAAAGGAGCGAAGTGCGCGCAAATCCTCTAGAAACGAGCTTAATCGCCACTCGCTAATTCACTCTTATGGCATTTAATCGTAAAGACAGCGCCTCATTATTGTTAGTTAATCAAAGTAGGTTATAGCTGCGCTTGTAATTAGCCCAAGCAAATGCGGCATTAATTAGATCGCCATGTGAATTGCAACAACGACGAGCTGAGCTGAAAATCAAAGCTAACCGAATGATAATCGCATTTTATAAAGCACAGCTGCTCGTGTGCCGACGCACAGGTGTCTTGTCGACTTGCACGTGCAACGCAGATAGATGCGACTTGCGGCTATGGACCGCGATCGCTCATCGCGAATAACGTCTCGGGGAGGAGAAATGGCGTGCCGCTGAGTGAAAATTTATCGGGGATTTTTCATGTACGAGTGTCGTCCCCGAGATGGAGACGGGCACCGACTCCCGATATCGATGCAAACTGTCACTACTTCAACAATTCACTACAACAATTGACCGTATGATGTCAATGTGGTGATCGTGATGCCAATCGCATCTCTTCGTCGCTCGCTGCTTTTCTTTTATTATCATTGCTGTGGCATAATTATAGCGACATTGGTAAGACATTTCAATTGCATAAGCCGTAAGTGTAAGAAAATTTTGTTGTGAGCCATGAATCTTGGTACTGGGGGTGAATTTCTTTTCTTTTTTTTTTTTTTTTTTTTTTTTTTAACAAATAACGACGAAACACTTATTCATAAAATCATACGGATCTTTATAGAGTTATGCAGAACATCTACATACGTGTACTTACGTACTTGCAAGATTATTATAATGTAAAGGCCCAATGAAGATTCTCGAAAACATACCTACAACAACAATAAGCACAATATCATTAATTATAATTTCGAAAATTCTAAGAAAATGATGTATAATTAATAAGTTTTTATGAGTTTGTTTAGCAGTTGGTAAATTATTATAAGACATACATTATTTCGAGATTGTTTATATTTATATTCATAGCTAGTTCACTAATTATGCATGGAAAATATTAAAGACTGAATATATCAATTTCAAATTAAATAATAATATTAATTTAAATTTTTATTATTAATAATAGTGATTTTCACCAATTAATAATATTATTCGAGAAAATTTAAATAAATAATGTAGCGAATAAAATATGACGAATAATTAAAAAGACGTAACCAAATACGAATAAATGAATCATACGTTGATGATAAATTTTATGATTTATTTTTATGGTAAAAGTAAGAATATTTTTTTAATTCAATAAAATCTTTGAATCAATAGGAATAAATTAAAAGTTCCTGTAGTTGCGTTTAATTCTACTTGCGTTTATCAAAATTACATTTATTTCTCATGTATAGAAAGAAAGGAAAAATTTTAAAGACAACAAATTCTTTAATTAAAATGATATATATAGGCTATCGAGAAAGAAAAATGTCATTGGAAAGAAATTCCTTTACATCGACATTAAAATAAATTAACATAATGATAATATTTAAAAATTTATACATATTCCTATGGAAACTGGTTCAAATGACAGATAGATAGACAGACCCCTTACATGTACAAAATTACAAATTTAAAAAAAAAAAAAAAAAAAAAATCGTAAGCCTTTGAATTCATATGCTAAATTATACAGTAAAATTCAAATGAAAATCACTGAATTTTTTTTTTCTTTTGCTTAGTAATTTGCATTGTACAAAGAATCTTAAACGTAAGATCCAAATAAACGTTCTTAAATTCGTTAAACGGCCGATTATTTATAATAGCGTATAACAAATGATGCCTCAACGGAGCTTAACGTCAGGCTGCCACTATGAAAATAATAAAAGAAAAGACAATTTTTCGAGTCACTTCACTTTAAAAATTTAAAGACTTTCTTAAAATGATAAACGTTAATTTACACTCAAAATTATGATAATTTCATCGACTATCCTATGACATATTTTATTTTAGAAGGGGTTTTAGGATGTTTTGACGTCTAAATTTGTGGTCCATACGCAGTAACGTTTCATAACTGGATATGTCGTATATAAACAGCCCCATAAACCCGAGCGATAATAAAGTTTTAATAATAAGCCATAGCTAACGTATGAATAAAATAGCAAATGCTTTTACCACATATGCTTTGCAATGTAAATTTCTACTTGATTTACAATTTAACCACCTTGCACTTGAATTATGTAGAGAAAGCTTATATTTTGGATGAGTCAGACGATTCCTCAGTAAGGATCATTAAATGAAACTAATTTGCAATAAGTCAAAAAACAGAAATAAAAAATAAAAAACATAATAAACGATACAAGTAGCAGAACAACTCGTTAATCATCATTAATTAAGGCTTTATGAAGCTGATGGGCATATGCCATGTGACGATATCCGTATTAATGATTTAACCTTGCCATTATACACCGATGCCTTACACTTTCTCCTACGGCAAAAGCTATGATTTAAGTCGTTACGATGAAATCGATGATTTAAAGGTAAAAAGCAAAAAAAGAAATATAACGTTGCTCGGAGAGTTTCATTAAATGATTGCTTTCGAGCCAGATCAAGGCTCAAATGTATCCTATTTTCGTCTTAAAATCCTAATAATCCCTTTCACACTTTGGATAACGAGACCAAGTCCAACGCTGCCACTTTTACGGCTCGCCTTTATCCAACTTTATTCTCACACACATCTTGCCTATATATAATATCGTAATATAACGCTCACGAGCCATACTCTAACCATACTAATTGTCGTTTTTACGTCCTGGCACTCTCCTACCTACCGCGGACCATCCCCCAACCATGCCTCTATATCTGAAATTTGAAAATCAAATTCGATAGGCTACATAAACCCCGTTACTCCTCATTATAAATGTGCATAGCGTGCCAGAAGCAGATGAAAGAGGGTCGAAAATCTTTACACGTACCAGAGTAACTGCGAAATCTCCAGCGAAAATAACCGGAGAATGCACGCTGCTGGCACGGTCTCGGCCCTTCTACAACCTTCCGGAGCCTCGCATTTTCCTAGAAAAGTGTTTTTACCGCAGAAGCGTACGTAGGCGGTGGTCGGCCCTCCAACCCGTCGCCCATCGTGATTCAAACGTGATTCCACCTTGAGGGAAGATCGAAAGTTGCCGGAGTAGCGGCTTTGTTCCCTCGTCCGCACTATACATCTCAGCCTCTCCCTGCGCCGGGGCGTTGATTAACCCGAGGCAGTTATTTCGGACATGTTCCCTTTCAGCGGTGGTCTATGCAATTAGCGGTACGTGCTTGGGTGACTGATAATTATGTCGAGGTCAGGGGACACGGCGCTCGCGCACATAAGCCCTCAGGCGCGCAGCACAGAGCACCGGTGCTCTCTCGGACAGTAACCGGTAACTACACTGTAACTACGCTGCGATCAAGGCGGAGTGAGTGAGTGAGAGAGTGAGTCAGTGAGTGAGTCAGTGAGTGAGTCAGTGAGTGTACGCGCGTGTGCGCGTGTGCGCGCGTGAGAGAGAGAGAGAGAGAGAGAGAGAGAGAGAGAGAGTGAAAAGAGGATCTTGGTGGGAGGAGGATCGACATCTCTCGCGATAACGCGAGGAGCCGGGGCTCGAGCAACAGAGCTAGGAGAATGTCGATTATGTATGCTTGCGGTACGCACGCGCGCACGCACACACACACGCGCGCGCGCGTGTGCACATGAGCCAACCGATTCTTGTGCGTGACTGTCGCGATATCGTTGCACCCCTGGGAAAGGGAAAAGCGATAATCGACGCAGTAACGCTTTCCGTCCAGTGAAAATGTCCTCAACATCCGTACGATGCTCGAATTGGAATTTCATCCTAAGCCTAACAAAATCGCCATCGCCTCGAGAGTTAAAATTTTAAACGAATGAATCACACGGCTAATCGTTAATAATCATTTCACTTTATCATCACATTGATTACGCCATTTTATTAAATTCATTAAACAATATTAATGCGGATGCAGAAATAATGTTGAGTCTTATATAAACTATCTTGAAGATGATGGAGTATTATTAAGCACAAGGAACCGCGGGATTTTAAGTTTTTGTAAAAGGTTTAAAAGTGAAAATTTCTCGACGAAAAAGTTCTCGAGTACGCGACGCGAAACGAAACTAGCGACATAAAATACAAAATGAATAAAGCAATTTCACAGTAAATAATAAAATTTTCCTGTAGTTCAAAACAATCGCCGAGATAGTAGTAGAAACCACTATTTGATTTTATATCTCAGTCTTATATCGAGAGACGCGAAGATACGAATAAAACTAAATTCAGTATATAAAGAAATTGGTCGACAAGATTTAATTCTTTTTTCTAGTAATTTGGAAAAATTTCACGATGCTGCGTCCACGTGAGTAGTTTATAATTTAGATTAATCTTCTTACTAGCTAAATATAATTCATCCAATGCGTACGCAATCACTCTCTCTCTCTCTCTCTCTCTCTCTCTCTCTCTTTTTGTCTTCTTGTTTTATTTTATTTTTTGTTGTTGTTTTTTTGTGGTTTTATTTATTTATTTATTTTTTTTTTTTTTTTTTTTTTTTGATTTTTGACTAAAGAGCTTCAAACTGGAAGCTTAAAGATTTCTCTTGCGGAATATTCTACGGTTATGAAATGTTGATGATTTTTATTATTCAGAAATTTTTCTTTAGATTTTTCCTTTCTGACGTTATTAACGCATTTGAACTTTGAAAGGCGTTTCAAACTTTGAGCTGATTATTTATAATTCATCGATAAAAAAACAAAACAAAACAAAACAAAAAAAAACACTTCGCTTTTGTATACTCATAAACCTCTTTATTCCTCTTTATTATGATAGAATATATAATATTATAATACATTTTGTAGAATTAATGTGCAATAGACTGGCGCGTAGCGATCTCGATAGGTCATCGCTTGAGAGCAAGTGCAACCTAAAAATAAATAACATTAGCCTTTACCGCTACGACCAAAGACTTCACTTTCAGCTCTATTAATTCATACGAGGAATGTTATTAATTTAATATAAAAATATGAGCGAGAGCAAGCTCTAAAACTTTCTTATGCCCATCAACAGCTAATGTACTGTATAACAAGCATAAACAATCTAGTTTAATTTACAAAAAACAAGTTGTTTTGTTCAAGCCCCAAAGTATCCCCCAATAAAAGAGAATATTCTGGCATTCTCCTTGCATAGAGCGAGGATGCTCTTAACTCATCCCGACATTCTTCCTTGCTTTATTTTTCCACGTCAGCTTCGACCGTTTCGCCTTGTTGCCCTGCCCCCTCCACAAGCCGTCGCAAAGTCGCGAGCTACGAGTCCGAAAACTTTGCCCGACGCAATGCTCTCGAGGGTTGCAGCCGAATTTTGGGGTGTGCGCAGCCTCTTACAGCCTCGACCGCCACCGCCGTCGATCGATATGTTTCGCCCCGGCAGAATTCATTTCGCCGCGAATCTTTGCGATCGGCCCCTTCGCTTAACCGCTCCCACCCCTCCCGTACCATCCCAATCTCTTCCCACCCTTCACCGCCCCACGGCACCCAATTCACCATCGCGCTCCATTCGGCGATCTGACCTCGCCCACACCGTGTCATCTTCGTTTTGCATCGACGCCCTGCCGCTTCCGCCGAACGCGAAATCACATCCGGTCAAGTTATTCTCGCTAAGAGCTAAGCCGGTAAGTTTTGTCGGTTTGCCCGCACTTTTGTAATACTTTAGGCACCTTTAGGAGAATCGTCGAAAAACAAAAATCACTCGTCCTGTATTTCCTCGCATATTTCCTATAGATTGATTGTCAAAAATCAAAAATTATTAAAAAATTGAAAAAAATACTTTAGAAATTCAAGTTCATCCACGTATGTGCTCGCGAGCTTTTATAAATCGTATAAAATGTTGTAAAACCTCAGCTGCATAACCATCAAAGTCCCTAGACAAAGACAGTAGACGGGTGGAAGTAGGGAAGAATGAAACTAAATATCGAAGTTTTCGATAACTTTTAATTCCTTCTGTCGCTGAGGCAAATATTGTATCGCGCGAGTATATTGTTTCTACAAATCTCTTTTAATTCAGAAAAAGTTTTTTTCTTATTCACTTTCAAACATATATGTGGATTTACAAAATTTTCTAAAAATGTAGTTAAATATAGATATTTGTGATACTGATATAAAAATAACTATCCGGATTGAATTTTATAATAAAAGTACAGATACGGATAAATGTATTTTCAAAAAATCAATATAACAATATACATTCTTCTTATGAGAAGATAATATCGTATTTTTCACGTTATTTGCTATTCGCAGAGATAATACAGTTTGCTAAAATGACGATTTAACATACAAACTCTAGCAAAATTGCTATTCGTTAAAAGTAATTATATGTAAACTGGCATTTCATACAAAATTATATAATAAACTTGACTTGAGTTTTAGAAAGTTTTGTTTAAAATTGCCGTAATATTTCTTATGATGTTACGGTACACCTATACTCAGCAAGAATTACTGTAACATCTGGATGAATTTCCTTTAAGTGTGCACTGAAAGTCAAACAAAAATTCTTAGATAATGCATATGAACTTTAAATTAACTGATGGCATTAATTTTAGTTCCTGACTTTTATCATATCTTCTTCAGGATAATAACAAAATAACAACAATTATTATTGTATGGTAAATTATATAGTGAATATAATAAAAATAATACAATGATTATGTAATCATAAATAATACGATTCTATCGTATACAAGAATACTTGGAAGTGGCACGTGTGACAGATTTTAATACTCTCTATGGCTTCTAATCTCAACAAAAAAAAAAAATATATATATATATATATATATATATACACACATGCGTGGGTTTATTTCATTTTCATTTAAATTACGTTTTTAAAATCATTTTATTAAATAAAGTCAATGCATATATATTAATTATGTATCAACTAAAAGTATAGTCAACAAATATAGATCAATTTCTCCTTCAGACTACGCAATATTCACTATTTTCCTTAAAGATATTATTTGGGACATTGTGATTCTAACTACCATAAAATATTTTATTAACAAATATAATCCACTCGAGGCATTATCGCATTCATTTATGAAAATATTTATTGGTCAAGTTAAAAATATATGTTTATTATTATATAGAAGAGCGAAATTAACTATATGCATTAAAATTTTATGAAATAAAATTCAAACAGAAAAAAATAATAATCAAACAGATTACAGAATATAACGGCTTATTAAAGCAATAAATATTAAATAATACAATGTCTCGTGAAAATATATGCAAATGTGCAATGTCATAATTTTGAAAACTAACATTAGCTATATACACTGTCATATACTATCTTGAAATAATCAGTTGATCAGCATAAAATGATAAATAAGTGACGTCGATTACTTGCTACGTAGTTATTTATTAAACAATTAGTATTTAATAAAAATAAAAATAAAAAATAATATAAAAAGAGTATCAGTCGCATAACAGTGCGTTTCTAGATTGCATGAAAACATATGTGTTTATTGATAATTTATTAAAACTTAAAATTACATACTACAAAATGATATGCAATTTAAAATCATATTTTTCAAAATTAAGTATCCAAGGATAGACTTCTCAAAGCATAATAAATGTCCGACTCGATATCCTAGCTTCTTTAGACAATGCGGATGCTTAGTGGCCCGTTTATTTTAAATCAGCAAAAAGCTGCTGTAGCCAAGCTTTAGAAAACAATTTATATTGTCGGACCACACCCATCTAAAAAGCGACTATGTACATAAATATAGTAATTCTGATGCAGAAAGGGTTGTAGAGGGCGATTATTTAGTTGCGCGCAAAAACAACTTGATTCGAGTTAAGTTATTGTTGCAGCCAATGCCTGCATGGAATGCCAGCGATAGAAACTTTTTTTTGCGAATAAGAAATAAGCTAAGATTATTAGAAGTATGAAATTGCCAATTTTCCGCATATGCTTTCGCAATCGTTCACGCTGTTATCCTCTTTTTAAAGTCTTTTTCTCGAGGAAAGCCTTCGATGGACATAAAAGAAAAAAAGTCGTGGAAGACAAAGTTTTCTTCGCCGTGGCATCGGCGAGTCACGAGTCACGAGTCACGAATCGGTGACTTGTTTCAGAAAGAAAGACGGTGGACTGGTTGGCCCGGTAGTGGTGTGGTGGTGGTGCTGGTGGTGGTGGAGGGGGGGGGGGCGCAAAAAATTATGCACTTTTCTACAATTGGAACGGAATAGAGTTTTCGCGCATGCTCATCGCGTTTTATTGTATACAAAATCAGGTGTATTATTATTCAAAGAGAATGAAAATCGCCGAGGAAAATCGAAAGAAAAGACATAGTGGGGATAAAGGGCAGAAGGGGATAGGCAGCCGTTCCTTTATTTCTCGTGGATACAGAATATGCGTAATGAATTTTCCAGGCCGTTGGTCGACGGTGTAATTTCCTCGCGACCCTTCAACTTCTCAACTACGAGTACATGCGAATAAACGCCACGTGCGAGTCCTTTTATGGCTCGATACGTGAATCCTGAATGATGAAATAAAGACATAAAGGGCTGCGAAACTTTTATGACGCAATGTGTAATGACTCACATTGGGAAACTATTATTACGAGTGCTGTAAATAAACAAATGTAACAAACTTCTGTGGTAAAACGATGTATTTGCTGTTATCGTAATTAAATAAGTTTCAAATTTAACGGTCGAAGGAAGAACAAACTGTAAATGTATTTTTAAATTAAAAGTCGATAAATCGATCTCTTAAGAAGAATTTTCAGAAAAGAAAATGACTTTTAGAATGAAAATATCGGTTAAGCAAATTCTGAGCAAAACGGATTACTTAATTTCATTTAAGCCGATTACACTTTCTTCGGTAAGCTTCATATCACTACTAAGCTATGCGATTTTTGAAATATTTGAATAATCCACAAAATAATTTACACATTAACTTAAAAATTTAAAAACCTAATAGTTGAATTCACGACTCTTTTAAAGAAAATCTGAATATATGGTTGATATAGCTTAATTATTTTTAAGTTTTCAGAGCTTTCTAAAATATCAAGAACACAATAATAAGTTACGAGTTAACGGTCATTTGGCTTACTTAACTAGGATTTTACTACAATACTACGTGCACCCTGAATCGAAATATTTAAAAAAAAAAAAAAAATCATTCTTTTTTTCAATTAATAATGTGATATTTTATTAGCATTTTATTAGTATTTTTCGTAAACTCCGATGAATCGTAGATTAATTAAAATATTTTTATCGAAACAACGGATAAGATTATTACGAATTACAATAAGATTTTTACGAACTAATCACATTATCTGTATAATACTCAATTAACGAGTTGTAATTATTTATTTTATCAATAACAATTATCTCAATACTGATATTATAAAATAATATTAAAATTATAATATAAAATAATCTTTGCTAATGAAAAATATTAGTAGAAAAAGATTTATTTACGTTCAAGTAATTTATTGATATTAGGTTTTTTTATTTTAACTTTACTGATTTCTATAACGAAAATTGATAATATAAGTTGTTTATATTACGCAATACATTGTTAACGCACTGGTCAGTATTTAATGACTTAGAGAATGATCGAAAAGTGCATTTCACGTTCCTTGAAATCGAATAATCGGTATCGGTTATAATATAAAATAAGTCGATGCAATGATTAGTCAAATGAAAATAAAACAAGTCAATCGAAATAAAATTATATTAAATTATAAAAAAAAATAAAAAAAAATAAAAAAATAAAATAAAATAAAAGCTCGTTCGTCGCCATCTTGGCAGCTGCTTTAACACATTAGACCTCCTCCTCTGTCCCCCACGTCGCGTCATCATTCTCGCATTAGCGCAAATCCTGCACATCCCTCCTTCGCTTTATGCTTTTATGCTTGAACAAATGTGAAAATGCATAATAAATCTTCGGGAGCAAAGTTATCGGACTTAGAGCAAAAAGAATATAACGAAACGTTATCCAGATGATCGACCAACGCACAACAGTTGCGACTATAACAGCCACGCCTACCTCCCACTCGCCAAAACAAAAACAAAAACAAAAAAGAAAGAAAGAAACCGCTGACGGACGAGAATTTCATATCCAGCGTAATGACAGTGACAGCATTATGGGAGACACGGGAACTCCTAAGAGAACGAAAGAAGCTTAGCTACGCGACGCCGAGTTTTATATTCCATAAAACTCAATCGGCAAACATCGTCGTCGCCTTTTCTTTCAGTCGCCTCGCAAATACTTCTTACGCGAGTAAGAAAGTTTCAGCTGAGCGCTATCGTTTTTGTCTCTGCGACTTTTCCGATTGCTGCGGTTTTGAAAACAAGTTGGTTGGACGAGAAAGACGGCAAAATAAATTAGAGAGGGAGAGGGGGGGGGGGACAGAAATGAAAAATAGACAAAATAAATGAAGAATAGCTGGCCCGGTGACTCAGTTAGCCATGCTGAAGAAAAACTTGTGTTAGTTTCTTCTTATTCGTAGCTTCATTTCACCGAAATATAACGAATAATGCCGTTGTCGCAATTTAATCGATATAAAAAAAAAAAAAGAAAAAAAAAAGTGGTCTATTAATACAATATACAAAACAATCTCTAATGCTTTTAATCAATTATATATTTTTGAACAATTATTACATGAATTTTTACATAAATATAGATTTATATGTATGACGTAGGAATTAGATTTGAGCAAGAGACATTAGAAAAAAGTATTGGCACATTCAAGTTTTTAACTTTAACATCAATATCGCTAAGAATTGTATTAGCCATCTTTCTTATTACAAGAATTTACAAAAGGATTCTCGTTAGAAGATCTGAAATTCAATATAATATTCCACTTTAACGGTAATAATTATAACATAAATTTATACTAATGCAATTATCTTAAGAGTAATTAATATTAAAAGACCATTAGGCATAAGGCGCATTCTGGCGTTAAATGTTTAAGGAAAGAAAGGAAAGTCTTAGATAACTAAAAATATATTAATAAGAGGTTGTTAAATTAGAAATAGTTATAGAGTTGTACCATAGTATAAACAACTCCTTCGACATAGATGGAGAACAATTATATTATATTGGAGAAATTATTTTTAATAGAGTGAATTCATAATTGTTATTCATATCGAAATGAACAGTAATAATTTTAATGTTAAAGGAAAGAAAGTAAAGACCTTAGTATTCGCGAGGTCACTACGATTATCTATAATCTCTATAATTTATTGGGAAAAGTTGTAAAAAAATAAAAAAAAAAAAAAAAAAAAAAAATGAAAAAAAAAAAAAAAAA
>NW_011949008.1:0-1050 GCF_000503995.2 Ceratosolen solmsi marchali | reverse complement strand
CCCTATAGGTTTTTAAATTTGTAATAAAAAAATATACCTTTGATGTTGCACTTAGTCCCTATAGGTTTTTAAATTTGTAATAAAAAAATATACCTTTGACGTTGCATGTATAATATGCATATATATATATATATATTGTATTAAAAGATATGTAATATATAATATCTAAATGAAAAAAATAGTTAATAGTTTTGTTATTCCTAACTCTTTTTAATAACAATACCATTAAATAATGCTATTAAATATTTTCAATAATTTTTATAACGAAAAAAAACATGATTATGTTTCTTGTATCGATAATCATATTGGACGTGAACTATATTTTTTAATTATTCGATATATATCGAAAAATACATAAATTTTAAATCCAAGTAAAGAATACAAGCCGTATGAAATTATATTACATGCATAGAAAATTCGAGATGTAATTGGGGTTATTAAACCATGGTATGATACATGGCCATAGATAATGTGAATAATTCAAATTTTCAAGATTCAAATAATATGGTTGTTAACTGTGTTATTCCTTGAAATGAACTAAAATAGTATAAACTAATTAAATCAGACCTAAAATATTGGATGTACAGGCTAAAAACCTTTTAAGTATTAAATCTTAATGATCGATAACATAGTTTATGAATTATTCAAGAAAAAGAATCGCTTTAAAACATTGACGATAAATATAAATATTTCGTACAAATATAATAATTCACAA
Organism: Ceratosolen solmsi marchali; assembly: GCF_000503995.2. Lineage (NCBI taxonomy): Eukaryota > Metazoa > Arthropoda > Insecta > Hymenoptera > Agaonidae > Ceratosolen > Ceratosolen solmsi. The sequence continues at coordinate 335 of NW_011949008.1, read as the reverse complement.
TAAAATGAAAAATAAAAATGACAAATTATTAGTTGTAATAAATGAATTAGTAATTCCATATTATTTATAATACAATATTATACTATAATAATATAAAATAAATAAAATAATATAAATTAATAATATAATACTATAATACTATATTATAACATAATATAATAAAATATAATACTTTTTGTATTGAAGGTTTTAGAATTTCCCTTTTGTCTTTCATGATAAAGTATTATCCAAAACAAACAAAATTATAAAAAATGTTTGCAATTTACAATATTATAGTTTTTTGGATATCTAATAATCGATATTTGATTGACTTGTTATATTTAGGGTTTGAATGC
>NW_011950521.1:0-232 GCF_000503995.2 Ceratosolen solmsi marchali | reverse complement strand
TTATACGAAAATTTATGACTGAAATCACTCGTACTTTAGGACAATCGTAGGCACTGATGTCCTCTACTTGTACCAGGAATTTGAAAATGATCGGACTATTAGGACGCCAGTATTTGTTGTCTAAATACTATGCTATTACCTAACATTATACGAAAGTTTATGACTGAAATCAGTCGTACATTAGGATAATCGTAGCCACTGATTTCCTCTACTTGTACCAGGAATTTGAAAA
>NW_011948858.1:0-1264 GCF_000503995.2 Ceratosolen solmsi marchali | reverse complement strand
TGATGTCGTCTACATGGTAAAAAAATTTGGCAGGAATCGAGCTGTTAGGACGTAAGTATTTGTTGCCCAAATCCTACGCTATTACCTTAAATTATTCAGAAGTTTATGACTGAAATCACTCGTACTTTACGATATTTGTTGCTACTGATGTCCTCTATATATACAAAGAAGTTGGGAAGGATCGGAATATTAGGACGCCAGTTGCCCAAATCACGTCGCGATTATTTGTTGCCCAAGTCCTACGCTATTACCTTAAATTATTCGGAAGTATTTGACTGAAATCACTCGTACTTTAGGATATTTGTAGCCACTGATGTCCTCTACATGGACAAAAAATTTGGGAAGGATCGTGCTATTAGGACTCGAGTATTTGTTGCCCAAATCCTATGCTATTACCTTAAATTAAACGGAAGTTTATGATTGAAATCACTCGTACTTTACGATATTTGTAGCGTCTGACGTCCTCTATATATACAAAGAAGTAGGGAAGGATCGGACTATTAGGACGCCTGTATTCGTTGCCCAAATCCTATGCTATTACCTTAAATTAAACGGAAGTTTATGATTGAAATCACTCGTACGTTAGATTATTTGTAGCCACTGATTTCCTCTACAATGTACATAGAATTTGGGAAGGATCGGACTATTAGGTGGCCAGTACTTGTTGCCCAAAATCTATGATATTACCTTAAATTATTCGAAAGTTTAAGTCTGAAATAACTCGTTCTTTAGGATATTTGTAGCCCGTGCTGTGCTCTACATATACAAAGAATTTCGAAAGGATGGTCCTATTAGGACGCGAGTATTTGTTGCCCAAGTCCTACAATATTACCTTAAATTATTCGGAAGTTTATGACTGAAATCACTCGTACTTTAGGATTTTTGTAGCCACTGATGTCCTCTACATATACAAAGAATTTGGAAAAGATCGGACGATTAGGACGCCAGTATTCGTTGCCCAAATCTCATGCTATTACCTTAAATTAAACGACAGTTTATGACTGAAATCACTCGTACTTTAGGATATTTGTAGCCACTGATGTCCTCTACATGTACAAAGAATTTGGAAAGGATCATGCTATTAGGACGCCAGTACTTGTTGCCCAAACTCTATGATATTGCCTTAAATAATTCGAATGTTTATGACTGAAATGACTCGTACTTTAGGATATTTGTAGCCACTGATGTCCTCTACATGTAAAAAAAAATTGGGAAGGATCAGACTATTAGGTCGCCAGTATTTGTTATCCAAATCCTATGCGAC
>NW_011948449.1:1226992-1249122 GCF_000503995.2 Ceratosolen solmsi marchali | reverse complement strand
TTGGCGCCGCCCTTAAATATAGAAGGCACCTCAGTACTCAAGATAAGAGTCAATGGGTATTTAATCCATCTGCAACACTCCACGTGGGAGGAAAATGGGAACCTGTGGTAAAATCAGTAAAACACCACATAAGATGCGCAATTGGCGAAACCTTGATGTCACTAGACGAGCTTACCACGCTACTTGCCCAAATCGAGGCAATCCTCAACTCAAAGCCCTCAGGAACGATGAGTAACGACCCCGAAGATATTTGAGCACGCACACGAGGACATTTCTTAATTAGAAGCCCACTCACCACCATTCTCGAACCATCTCTCAAGGAATTGTCCATGTCAGGATAGTCTCGTTTGCAATTTATTCAACAACGCGTCCAGCAGTTCTGGGCACAATGGTCAACTTATTTTTAAAGCAGCAATAGTCAATATCTAAATGGCAAGAATATCTAAATGCTTTTCACCAAAAGTGGTTTCTGGCTTGAGTCATGGACATCCATCCTGGCAAGGGTGTGCTGACTAGGGTGGTTATATTAAAGACAGCTTTAGCCATCATGACTAGGCCAATACATAAATTGGCGGTGCTACCAATAACTGTTGAAAGGAAATAATCATTAAAAAATTGCTGATGACGAGTCGAATGTTCAGGATTGAAGCATTTTCCAAGACCGTGAATTGTAGACCTTTCTTTTGTTTGAAATTCATGGGACTGCTTCAATCCCGAACATGTACTTATCATATTTTTGTTTCAAATGGCCTGCAATGTTTATATGGTCTTTGAGTAATAACATCGCCTGGAATTCTCCAAATTTCTTACGCTTTGTTTTTTTCGAAGAATTCTCGAAACTTCTAAATTTTGCTTCTATGCCTCATGTAGAATTACAACACGGCAACGGCGATGCCTGGTTGCCAGCTAAGTGAGCCACAACGTATATACCTAAGGGCAATACGCTACGCTCAGTTACTCATTGTGAATCTATTCAAAAAATAATTCCACAAATCTGACTCGTCAGCCAAACGTGCTAAAGCAACTTAGAATAAAAAACCACTAGATGGTGTGTGGGAAATGCTGGGCTAGTAAAGGGTTAATGCACTGATTCAATAATTAACACATATCTTTATTATTGCTGTTTATTATATTTAATTGACTTTATTTCCAAGTTGGATTCATTAACCGTGATGATATTACAAATGACCATTATATTTCTTAATAATCTTCTGACATTGAGATGTACCTTTTTATCGGAGAACTAGCAGATGATCAATTTCTTATTCTCTGCATATAACTGTTGAGATTATGATTTACTGTAAAAAGAAATAGGTTATAATCTATTGAATATTATCACTTTTGAGGTTATGATCGTTGTAGTGCTCTGATCGAACACTACAATCTTTTCATGTTTCAACTTAACACGTGTGCAGTTGCCTCTAAATAATGGGTCGTGTAAGAGCCTAAAATAGAGGTTATGCGAAACTGTGCGCCACCTGTGGCGTCAGCAACTGTTCGTTGGAGGAAATGAAAAACCACTGTGTGGCGTCAGCAGCTGGTTTTGCTTTTAGAGCATGCCAAATAACCATAGGAGAATGCCAATCAATGCAGCCCTGAAGCCCGCCCCAGCGTAACATTACTAGCAACGACTCGACTGGATAAAGTCGACACAAACCGCTTATTTCTATGACGAACTCAAGAACCTTCAATCCAACAAACAACTGCCCACCGGACACGCGTTTCATCGCCTGACCGCCTTCATAGACTCACAAGGAATCACATAAAGATTGGGGGGAGGCTACAGAGAGCATCACTACCATAAGAAAACAAGCATCCAGCCATACTACCGCGGCAGTCACCATTTACAACACTTGTCATAACGCATGCTCATCTTAGAGCTATCCATGGAGGCACCCAACTCACACTCTAGTATTTACGTCAAAATTATTAGATCATAGGAGGAAGAGATCCTGTGAAGTCACACGTACTACGATGCGTTATTTGCGCCCGCCAAAGGGGAATCCGCGCAAGCCAATTAAGGTGACAACTTCCACGATCTCGAGTCACGCCATGAAGGTCATTCACCCACACAGGAGTGGATTATGCGTGACCACTCACAATTAAAACGTGGAAGGGACGAGACGCTAAGAACCAGAAGGCATGGATATGTGTCTTTGTGTGCTTTGCCACGTGTGCAGTACATATTGAAAGTCAAACTCGTCAAAGGGATTTCGTGCAAGATATATTTATTATATATAGATATATTAATTATTCAATTATCATTGCTGGCCAGCTATCGGGGTGTCCTCCGCAACGTGACGCTAGTCAGACCGCATTGAGGACGACAACATAGGCTGGCATCTCCAGCATATTACTCACACCTTTCGTTAACCCTCATCTTTTTATCATGACCGTTCGCGGCCTACGTCTACCTTATCAGAGAATCCCACTTGACTTGATTTTTATCAGACCGCTAAAGAGGGCGCCGATCCTGATTGTTAGACCTCGGCCTAAATTTCAATATCACTGCGAGACATTGCCGGTCACGCCACAACAAAGTGTTTGTAATCAAACCAGAAAAGAGGGCGACAACTATTCGTAATTCCCCACCACTGCCAGGAGCCGAATATCAATCAGTTCAATTTACCGTCGAGTCAAACGCTTAATTAGTCGCGAGCCAAATCGCGCTTAGTACGATTTGAGTCTCAACTTAAGCGTCTAAGCATCCGCGAGCCGGATAATGCCCAGTATAATTCAAGCATGACTCATACGACATACAATTGTCGAACAAGAACGGCTCCGTCGATTTATAAGCTAGAACCCGTAATTAGTACTCCCGAGATACCTTACGAGGCTTGCACTCCCAGACGATATTTTGACTTAATATCAGATGCCTAGTTACTACAATCAACAATTCTATTGTCAATCTTATTGTAACAACTACTTAAATAAAGGTCAATAAAACCAATTTTGTTTAATCTGAATTGATGAATTAACCTCTTGCTCATCCCCCCCCCCCAGCCGCCGTGATCAGCAATCATACTGGTGGCTGGAATTCCAAACAAGTACATTATACATATACTTCTAATTAATATTATACAATTAACGATATGAAAGCTATGATAAATTTTTATTACATTTCTTCTTTGCGAATTTATTGGATCTATTTGAATACTCTAATGTATGAATTTTGTTATTTTTAAAACTTCACATTTTCTTGAAATATTATTAACAATTCTGTGTCGACTATTGAATATTTTGAATTATCGAATTGCAGTTTCTTTTATTTTACCATAATTATTTCTTTCCATTTAACTTCGAATTAAAATTATGTATAATATATATATAATTTATACATGTTTATTGATTAATTATTTGGAAATGACAGATAATCCTTATTACATATTTAACACCATGAATTATATAGTATTTTGAGAATTTTTATGAGATAATAAAAAACAAGATTTTTTTCTTAAAAATTATAGATTATTTTATTAAATATTGATTTTTTATAAATAAAATATAATAAAAATCCTTAAATTTAGGTTTTTCTTATCACGATGTATTCAATATTCATAAGGTAAAATAAATTAAAAGAGTAATTTATTTAAAACATTCCCTTTGTATTAAGTAATCAGCTAAAGTTAGAACTGAGATTGAAAAAAATTGCAATGTGTTTATAGTGTTTTCCAGATATACACTATATCTTGTACTATGTGCACTCTTTCATTCGCATAGAATTACAAAGACTCTTCTAAATTTTCTTCGTACAGGCTTACGTTTATCAATCGTACTAGGGTAGTTTGTATTAATACTTGTACGTTGTTCTTGGTTTAATTTTTATGAAAATGTATTTCATCCCACACCGAGTGACTCCATACGATCAGATTCTTCGTTATATATGTAGATTGTAAAATTAATTTCTAGTTATACATTACTATGCTATGTTAATAATTATTATCAATAACTTTTATTAAATGAGTATAATTATATATTACATTAAATATTTTAAATCATGCGCTTGATTTAGATAATATTATAAATAAAAGAAATAGACATGATTATTCTACTTGAAAAGAATTTAAGTTAAGAAACTTATCAAAATGTTGAAAATATTTATATTTTCAAAATAAATAATTAATTACTACTTTTAGTGACTATTTACGAAAGGAAGTTTCTTAGAATTATCTGACTTATTATCCAGTTTCCATTTTAACATGACTAGATGGGGATCTACAATATCCTGAAAAATTAATTCGATATATTTAGATATTTTGTATTAATTTGTAAAAGAATTTACCTTACAAAGTGTTATGTTTTTTCTACTGCATAATAAATTTGAAATGTCTAATTGATCCTCGTGGCTGATTTTGCTGTCTAATTTACAAACAGTGTCTTTTACTGGTTTTTCTATATCATGTGACACATGGAATGACAATCTGTCCCTATGTTAAAAAATTTTCATTACTTCTCCTGAAACTAGATTTATATTTTTTAGTTTACCTTGCTAACTCAAATTTTTCATTTGCAAGTTTATTTTCTCTTTGTAATAAGATCTCTTGTTGAGCTTGAATTTTACTTAATTTATCCTTATAACATTCTTCAATTAAACGAGCTTCGTTTAAAGCACGCAAACCTTCTTCTCTTTTAGCCAGTGCTGACTATTAATATTATAATATTCATCAATTTAATAACAATTATTAAATAATAAATATATATATTTAAATTATATTATTATTATATATCATTATAATATCATAATATATAATTACAATTATAATATCATTACTTGCACTTTTTATCTTTTCATTAAAAGTGCTGTTATTTTCTAATCAATTTCTTCATATCAAAGATCTATACCATTTAATAATAAGTTATAATTATTTTTGAATATGCTATATTACATATTTCTTTAATTGAGGGTTTATAAATTTTTATAAATTTAATGAAAATATTTTTATCAATTTTTTAATGTAATAGAAATTTTGAGTAAAAATAGAAATAACATTTATTATAAATTATTAATGCTTATTTATCAATAATTAAATAATAAGAAAATTTTTATTTAAAAACCTGAGTAAAGATTTGCAATTCTTTGGCTTTTTGAATAAGAGCATTTTCTTTTTCTTGGAGATTATTTTTTTGTACTTCTAGTTCATTTATTTTTTCCTGCCATTTTAATTTTTCTCGATTAGCATTGGATACAGCATTTTGTGCAGCCTTTATAGTTGCTTCTAACTGTGGAAAATATTAAAAATATTATTTGATAATTACTGACATAAATAATAATACGTACTTCTATTTTAGAAACATCATCAGATCCTATTTTTAGTCTGTTTAAAATTTTAAGTTTTCCTTTTTCAGTAATAAGAGTTTGTCTTTCTTGTGCAAGCCATCCGAATTGTTTGTCTTGTTCTTTTACCCATTCGTCTCTCATCATCTGTAAATATTTTGATTTTCTATGATGCTTTAATTATATATATGTATATATATATATATATATATATATATATATATATAATACATTAGTATTTAATTTTGCAAAAGACCATTTTTTACACAGAAAGATAAAAAGTTGGATCAAAATGTAAGAGAATAAAAAGGAGAAAGAAATAATAGAGAAAAAAATCTAAAAGAGAAAAGGTAAGACAAGAAAGGTATGCAAGTGACCTAAATGGCTCAGTGTTTAGTTATGGAACCACATGATCTAGATAGATGTTTGGATATAAATATGTATTTTAAACACGATGTTTTCATGAAGCACTAATGGTTACACGACGATAGTAATCTTTAGCTCGATCAGGATTATCTGTTTAATATCTGTTTGTTACTTATTAGCGTGGACGCGATGCGAATGTATACGTGTCTATATTGTCAGGCACGTATTGTTTTCTCTATTTTTAATAAATTTTTATCTTGTATGTCCGCAATATCTATGGTGATTATTTGTTTCTCCCTTTCCTTTTGACATTCTGCATTGGCAATTGTCCAGCTTTCTGTGCAATCGTCAACGCGAGTAAATCAACAAGTATGTCTATCAATTTATTGAATGGACAGCAAAAAAATGCACTAAGAGACCTGCACGATTGCTATATTTTGCTATAGTAGTGAAAAGTGTAATGTCTTAAGTTCCCAATATATTACAACAAGATATACTAATGAGATAAGCCCGCAGAATTGTAACATTATAGGTGAGATAAATCCATAGAAAATTAATATCGTTAGAGAATATAAAATAATATAATTTATAAAGTTAAAGATCATACTTGTAGTCGTTCACGTTCCCATTTGTTCTGCTCAATAAAAATTTCCCGATCTCTTAACAAAGCATTTTCCTTCGATTTTAAAATTTCTTGATTTTCTATAAAAACGGTATTTTGTTTTTTAAATTCTTTCAGTAGTTCAAAAGAATCTAATTCAAGTTTTTGAATTGTTACCATTAATTTTTGTTTTTCTTCTGTAAATATATCCTTTTGTTTTTCAAGTAATCCTTTTAAATCTTTAAATAAAAATTCATTCTAATTTAATAATATATTTTTTTAAATATACTAAGATTTAATTATAATGTAATAATTTAATTAATTACTAACATTCAATGTTTTTTTCTTGATTTAATAAATGATTGCTTTTAAATTCAGTAAAATTTTTATCCTTATTTTCAAGTCTATTGTGTAAATGTTCAAGATTTTCAATAATAATTTGAGATTTGTTAATTACTTTTTCAATATTTGCCCCATCAATTGTCATAATTTCAATTGCTTTATGTTCTGATTCTTTTGATTCTATTATCCTTTGAATACTTTGAACGTGCTCTTTGTGAATTATTTCTAAATTTTTCAAATGATTTTCACGTATATCTTGAAGAATTGTTGAGTTATCTTCCTATAATTAAATACAAAAATATTAATTAATTCTTAGCTATAGGTATTTAAAACTATAAAGAATGTTAATATAAACATAAAAATGAATGTAATCTTTACAAATTTTAAAATAAAATGACTGACAAATATAATTTTTCTCACATTAACCAAACATTACTTAACAATAATAAAACTTTTAAGAAAATATTTTTTTATAATATTTATTATGAGCTTCACTTTGAAAATAATATTTTCATTTTCGTTAATTAATTTTCGTTTAAAGCACATTCAAATTATCTTCAAAGTAATAGATGAAAAATTATTGATGTATTTTTATAAATATACTTTATAATTAATGTTTAATAAATATTTTAATATACCTTTAATATTTCCTTTTCAATTTTATGTACTTTTTCAAGTTCTAAAATTTCTTCTTTGAGTTTTTGAATTTTCAATTTATAATCCGCTTCAAGACATTCTACTTCATCTTGCATTCTTTTCTCCATCTGGACCATTGCCTCTTCTAAAAACGTAAGTTGTTTCCTAAATAATAAATACATTTTTTAGACATTTAACATTATTTTTATCATCATTTATGAATAAAATTATGAATAAATTTTGAGTGTACTTATAAGAATCTTCAAGTATAGAAATCTCTTTTTCATGTTTCTCTTTCAAATTTTCAACAATGTTTTCTAAATATATTTTTTCCATTTCAAATTTTTGTAAAAGATTTTCTGACACTATTTTTTCATCCACTGTTGTTTTAGTATTTTGTTTCATGTCATTGTTTGTTGTAAAATTCATAGATGGTATTATTGTTGGTTGAGCTGTAAGTGTCTTAAGTTAAATAAATTTTTTTAATAATTCATTTATATATTTAATAAAATTTATTCAAATTACAGAAAAATTAATTATTTCAGTTATTCTCTTTTTATTTATTTATGCACTAAATTATTTTTATAATGAAATTATAAATAAATTAATTTTAATATTAAAGTAGTTTAGTATTTTTACAAAAAATTTAGGTCTTTCCAAATAAATTAGTTTTCAAATTTTCATTGTAAAATAAAATTAAAAAATTATTTCTTTTTAACTTACTTGAATATAGTTGTCTATTCGATCCTGTTGAGACTTCATTTGAGCTTCAAGTATGGATTGCCTTTCAAGCTGTCTAGCTAATAACATATTAAATTGTTTTTCTTGGTCAATTGATTTTATTTTTTGAGTTTCAAGTAAATAATTAAATTTTTCAGTTTGTTGAGAAAGGGCAGTGCCTATTCTAAGTTCATGTTCCTGTTGCTGCATATGCATTATTGCTGCTTGTTGATCAAACTCAATACTCAAAAGTTTTGATGTCAAACCATTTTGATCCATATTTTTATCTATTAATATAATAAGTAACTATATTTTAGGATTTTAATATACGTTTTTAAAATAATACATTATAAATAAAAATTTTTTTTTAATAATGAATCCTATTAACTTATAATTAAATATTATAACCTAATGCAATATTTTGAATATTTGTTGAATTTGAAACTTTGTCTGTTTTTGCAAATTTTACTTTAGGTAATTCTTCACTTTGACCAGTTTCAACTATATCATGTTTTTGTTCTTTAATAACTTTTGGATCTCTGAGCCACTCTGGTAGTTTTTCAAATTCCACTGATTTTAAATTATTTTCAACAATTAATTGCTGATTTGTTTTTTCTTCAACTTTTGAAGATTCATCAATCTAAAATATATACTTTTGCTTAAGTATGAATATAAATTATATATAAGAATAAATATAAAAACAATTATAAATATTTTCAAATTTCATTAGGAAATTGGTATTTTTGAAAGTAATCAGTTATAATTTCAATAAATAGATCATGATTGTGTTTAGCTTTGTTAAGATAAGCTAGTTTCAAAGGAAATAATTATTTTTGTAATTGAATTATATATTATATAGTATTTATAAATTAAACATATGTTTATTGTTAAATATTTTATTTGAATTTGTTCATAAAACTACCCTTGAATTAGATATTGAAAAAAGTCCTAAAGGATCATTAAAAATGGTAGAAGTTCTTCTACCACGCCTAGATCCCTTTGATGCACTCAAGGAGAAACCACTTTCAGTCGATGCATTATTTGTGTTTTCATTACTGATCCCTGATCAGAAATTTATATTATTTTAAAAATTAATTATATCTAATTAATAATTAGAATTATATAATTCAATAATCTGAAAATAATTTAAATTAAAATATGTAACCAGTAATTGCTTCTCTAGGATATGACCGAGCTGCAGATACATTAAAATTAATTTTAGTCGTATCAACTACAGAAGTTGATAATTTGCCACCAAATAAATCATCTATTAATGATGATTTTTTTGCTTGATTAGTTGCCGATAGTCTTACAAAATCTGATTCTTTAAGAACTGATTCATCTGACTGAGGTTTTTCTAATGAATTTTTAATAGCAAGTAATGGTGATTTTTTTTCCAATGTATTTTCAATCTGAAATATTTATTATTCACAATAATTTTTTTATAAATTTGAATAAATTCTTAATTTTATAATAAAATATATACAAGTAAAGTTTCTATTGAATCAGAATCTTTCATTTCAAATCTGTCTTCATGTTTTATTCCAAATAAATTAACTACTTTGCTATTTCTATCAATATTTCCAGATTTCTTTTTTAAAGATTCTTTAAAACTATCGTCCAGAGGATTAAAATCTTCAGGAGCAATACTTTTAGAAAAATCTGAAAATCATGTTCAATATTCAATAAAAAACCATTATTAAATTTTTATTTAATTTATAAAAACTACTAAGAACAAAACCTTTAAACACAACCCTCTTCTTTGTATCATTCAATTCTGCAGTTCTAGAATTTTTATCAAATAAAGCACTGTCTAAATCATCTATGTCTTCCATTTTTTTTTTGATTTCCCTATAATAAAATTTTGTATTGATTTAGATAATATTATATAATATTTCTAATGCTTCATTTTTATTAGTATTATTAAAAGCAAACTTTATAAATAATAAACTACTTTTAGTTAAATACGTTAAGTCTTTAAAAACATGAAAAATATATTGTACTGAAAAAGAGAAGACTATGCAAATCAGTATCTTACAGCAGTACAATAAATTCAGTTGATCAGGCATTAAATTCATTTTAATAAGTGGATAAATTACTCGATAACATGGACCACGTTCCTGTATTTCCTATACTCATATTGATAGAAAATTTATTGTCGATAACATTAGACGAATTCGCATAAATATTTAATGGAACCTTTAAATTTTATGTAATGCGATTTGTTTTGAAACAGTTAAGAGGTTACACAGCTGACGTTGCCCAGGCAACACTATATTGGCGTGAGTAATTATTCAATCATAAACGTCATTGGCTCAAGGCATCACGTGATATCTAACTACAAATCCAAAATGACGTGGCGTAAGTCACCGATGCATTAACCTTTATAAAGTTGTGGATACCAATGCTGTGAGTAGTAGATAATTTATTAGTATTATTAGAAGAGGGTTATGACGGATATTACATTTTCTGGACGGGCGTATGCCAAAATCATTCTCCACGCAGCTAAATATCCACATTGCGCCATTAATGGCCTATTATTAGGTAAGCAAAATAACTCCAATGAATTGCAGATTATTGATGTAGCGCCACTTTTTCACATCTGTTTACACGTGACACCCATGTCTGAGGTTGCACTTACAATGGTAAGTTTTTTAAATTCAGTTATTAAATGAGATTAAAGTTATCTAAGATACTTATTCGACTCCAATAATTGATTTGAGTTTCACCAATTTCTTATAACTACTTTATAGGTAGAGCAGCTTGCCTTGAATCAAGGTCTTATCATAGCCGGCTATTATTTAGCTAATGAAAATATTAATGATACTAGGTATGCCTTTTTTATTAAGAAACTATTTATTTGAAAAAATTATCAATATTTTATGTTGTTCTATAGCACAGACAAGCCTGCACACAGAGGTATATCAGAGAAAATTGTAGAACATTTTAATCATGCACTAATTGCTGTTGTTGATAACAAAAAAATGACTGTTGGTATGAATATGAATTCTTTGAAAATATCACAATATTTAGATGGAAAGTGGAAATTTAAAGATCCGTCAAGGTTTGTTTTACTTCCTTGAATTTTATTTTATTAAAAATATGATATTCAGACATTTATTAAAATTAAATAGCTTTAAAAATATTTATTTACTTATTATTCATTTATATATTTATATACTTATTAATCGTTTATATACTTATATACTTATATAATAATTTAAGTTAGAAATTTTATAACTTCTAATTTTACATGGGACTTTAATAATAATTATATGAGAATATAGTAAAATTTCATTAATTTTATTGATACATATATTTGTATCAGTATATTTAAATATTTAATATTGACAATTTTATTTATTATTTTTATAATAAAATAATAAGAATTAAACTTTTTTTATAGCATAAATTATGAAGGTGGTGCTAATCTTTTAGAAGCAACATATCATTTAATACGAAGAAAAGAATACAGAAATCTAGTCGACTTTGATAATCATCTTGATAATATTTCATTAGACTGGCAAAATTTAAAATTAAATGAAAAGATAGATGAAGTATTAAAAAATTACCAATAGTTTTGTTTGATACATTTTGTAAGAAAATTTATTTCTTTTTAAAATATAGAAATATTTTTAAGTGATAATATAGTAGAATATAAAAATTCTAATAAATAATATGAAACTAAAGTTTTCACTTAAATTTTCACCTACTATAAATTATTTATTTATAATATTATTTTATAGAATAAGTGTTTATTGTAAAAATTATATAATGCAAAATATAAATAAAACAATAAAAATATAATTAAATATGTATTAATATTTGTTACAAAATCTGCATTAGTAATAGTTAATTTCTAATTTGGAAAGGTATATAAAAATATTACTTTAAATATAGAATTCAGCTCTAATAACTAGAAATATCTATTAAATAAAAAATAAAAGACACAAATGTATAGAAATTTATAAAATTTGAAGGTAATGTGATTAATAAATAAAAGGATTAAAATATTGGAAGGACAAATTTTTATTTATTCTCACAATATTATTTTCATTTAGTTCATAAATATACATCAGCCAAATATTCTTATAAGATAAAACGCCAGTTTTTATAATTCCAAAATTAATAAATGAGGCTCAGAAGATCTATTGTTATAATTTGGGTTGTAGTCGTTATCTTAACTTTACTTGGTTAATTTCAGGTACGAAAACTGCGCCTTATATTTATAGCTAATATAGTGCAAATTCAGCAAATGATCCACATATTGTAAGACAAATCATTTGCTTCATGCATTGTGATTACTTATCATCAAATACCCATTCTAATACGACAATGGTATACGTAATCATTTAAAACCTATCATTTAAATTTAATATATCTTTTTAATCATTCTTTACTTTTAATTAATTAAACAAAAGAAAGTGTACAAGTCGATAACTAAAGTATGCATTAATTTTCATATTAATTTATTATTTTCATAATATTTCTATTTTTAGATAAAATTATTTCTTTCATTCAAACATTTGTTTAGTGTTTTATACTATTTTAATAATTGAAATTTATTAATATTTGATTTTATACAAAATAATAATAGTTTTATTTGATTAAAAAAAAAAGATTTCTATATTTCAAATTCTTTTTATTACACATTTACTGCTTAAGAAATACTATTAAAAAATAAATTAAATATCATTATCCGGTTAAAACTGCTCTTAAGGAATACAAAAAATAGAAAATCTTATACATTACTTCATACTTGTATTCCTAGGTCTTATAAGTATTTTGTTTCATCAGTGACACTAACTGAAAATTATTTATTTACAAAAGAATTAAGTTAATTTTTAAATGAAATTAAAAAAATTATAGTGTTTTATAGTTTAAATTAAAAATAATTTATGTTATATCATTAGAAAAAAGAAAGTTTTCCCAAAAAAAACTATGTGACTATTTGGTCAGGAATTGAGTTGAGACAATACATTTTCATGACGTTCATCTTTATTTCTTAGCAATGATCAATCTGTTTCTTTTTTTTTTGTAAACTATTGTCATGTTAATACCTCAACGAGAATCAGAATTCCTGTATCATGTAATATATTTAAAAGCATTATTTATTTTAAATTTCTCACATATAAAGTTAGAACATTAGAATGAATATTAAAATGAAAATTATCTTAAAGATATGTAAATTTGTGACACTATATTCTAAATAACTTTTATGTTACTGCTGTAATAATATATTTTATATTTTATATTAAATTAGTATGTAATTTTAACAACATACTATGAGTGTACTTTTATTTAATATATTATTTTGCTTTCAACAATGAAAAACTCTATACAAGTCTAAAAAATCGGTTCTCAAGTAATTACGTGTACCGGTTTATGGCCTTTGAATATTTAAAATTGCATTTCTATGATCTAAAATAACTCAATGAAGAGTTTTTCACATGAAAAAATACTTTGTGTTTCTATACAAAAAAAAATATTTTTTCATTATATATATATCAAATAGGGAGTTTTAAAATATCGCTTTATAAATTTACGCAGTACGTTACAAGAATATTACTATTAGTTGTTATTTGTATAGCCCATAACTATAGTAAATATATTTAAACACTTTATCCATTAATTATATAACGTATTAGTAAAATCAACACTTAACATATGAATAATGGCTTAAACAACATAAATTATTGATAATTATCAAATTACATATTTTGTATTAACAAGTTCCATTTTATTATCATATTTTGTTTCTATAAATAATGAAAAATAATCGATAAAGAAATTAATGATTTTTTTTATCACTATATAAGAATGTTTTGAAAAGTCGATAATTTAGTGTATAATTTAGTTTTCAACTTGTTTAATTATCGTTGTATTGCAAGTGCAAGGTATTATTCACTGTTGGTTAATGTCTTTTTTTTATGAATTTCTCCCTTTTTTATCGAACATTATCACTGTCATTTTATTCTACGTATAAATTACATACAGATTTTTATATATAAAAGTTAAGATATGCTGCCTAAGGCGATTGAAGCCACATTGAAGTTGTTGTTTATTTTCTTTATTGGTATATGTTTAGCTTATTGATTTGATATTTATAATTTGATGTTTCAGAACTTTTAATTCAAGAACTTAAATAAAGTAATACGAATCAAATTATATTTAGACGTAATTGCGAAATTTTCCATTTTACATGTCCTTTTATTAAATTTTTTAGATAATTCCCAATTAATCAATTAAGAATTTGTTAGTAAACAACAATTATTAGAAGTTAAATAAACAGCAATAATTAAAATACTAAAGAAACTTATAATATTAATTTTT
The DNA here is from genome assembly GCF_000503995.2 of Ceratosolen solmsi marchali. NCBI lineage: Eukaryota > Metazoa > Arthropoda > Insecta > Hymenoptera > Agaonidae > Ceratosolen > Ceratosolen solmsi. The sequence goes on along the minus strand of NW_011948449.1, from coordinate 1,234,849 downwards.
TATTATAAATGTTGGAAAGCATATATTTACTTTTTACAATATACATCTAGTTTTCGTACTGAATATGTCGTTAAGAAATGTTATTAGATATCGATAAAAATAAAATGGCTATTTTATTTTTAACTTATTAAATATTTTATTTGTCTAATAACATTAATTATTTTTAATGAAAGTTTGAACGAAAGCGACGAAACGTACGCATCACAGATCAATTCAAACGTATCAAAAGTACTTGCGCATAACTTATTGGATAAAGTATTCCAAGAGTACAAGATATTGATCTATATATAAATATTTATACGCGTAATACAGCGAAAGTATAAGTTTATTTCCAATTTTACTCTCGTTTATAGTTACAAAGTGTAATAAACATTACATTGAAATTCGTTTTTCTCATCATATTTCGATTTTTTTAAATACTTTATTATTTTATTTCTAATTCACTCTTTCTAAAATCAAAAAAACTTGATGCAAACTTTTATATCAGATGGTATACTCGATAAATTATTAAAAATTTGGTGAAAGTGTATAATTATTACATGTACACGCAATCACTGTAAAGATTTCATTTGATATATATGTAAACAATATCTTCTGTTTACTTTTACAAATTATAAAATTATAATATTACATGTTTGCAAAATTACAGCGTAATCTTTTTAACACTTACATAAAATAAATTGAAGCATATCAAAAATGATGATATGTTATTCCGATATAAAAATTTTCTGTTGGTTTTCTGAACACTGGAAAACTTAAAATATAAAAACAGTTTAAGCAAAGTAATATCTAACATTAAATTTACCAATTCGATTAATAATATATTGACAATACATCAAAACAAAAATCAATTTTCTACATCATTTAAGATTGAAAATATGTTAATGTATATACTGCACATTGGATTGTTCGGAGTAGAATTCATTATGGTATTTTCTTTTATACGCGTTATATAAACGCGTGGTACTGTTTGATTGAATCAATCATCTCAAATACGCAGTTATAATTGAATAAGAGGGTACGTTTTGGATATTTGAAGTAATTTTAAATGGCTTTTGAATGGACTGAAGATTCGAATGGCGATCGCATAAACTGTGAAATCGAAAGTTTTACAGTAATCATTTAAGTTTTCGTATAAACGAAAGGATTTTTATCGTTATTGATAATAATGGTACTATATAGTGTATAAGAAGAATGAAGAAATTTAATAAGAAAGTTAAGAACAATCAATGACTATGATCAATACGGAACAATAACTAATAAAGGTGTTTACATTTTCAACTAAATTTGTGCTTCATTGACAAAATTATAGCAATAATAAATTTTTAGAAACAGATAATAATAGAATAGTATATAAGTCTATTTTTATGCAAGTATTTATAAAGGAAAGTTAAATTAGTGATACACTATTAAATATTTAATAAGATGCATAAATATTAAAAATTAATTCTTCATTCCTTATTAAATTAAAAATTTATTAAAATAAAAAATTTAGCATGAAAATTTTTAAGCAAGGTAAATGTATATATTTAAGTTAAGGAATTTTATATAACTTTAGACTTATTCTAAATTTAAATAATTTATTGTTAATAATGTATCATAATACTTGTAGAAAATCGTAAAGCTAAAAAAGTGAATCTCTTACAAATCCAATCTAAACGTATTAGTAGAAACAATTTTCATGAAATTATGAAAATAATCTTATGTCAATTGGAAATATTTATTAAATAACAAGTTTAGTATTTCAATGTTATTAATATTAAACTATATCCTATATTTGTATATAAATTTATTATAATAATACTGACAGTAAAATTGCAATTATATGTTATTATTTTTATTTTATTAGACAAATTTAAATTGTGGTGAGTATGAAATTAATGTAGTCTTGAATAAAATGATATCACTTCTTCTCCATAAGATTACAAGACTTATACAGAAATTAAAAACTTGTATACTTTATATTTATAGTATATGGATTTTTATCATTCCTCAAAATGTGAATAACATTTTTGTTTTCGTTACTTATGTAACAAATCACCAATGTGTATACTTTCGTGCATGTACAATTTGAAGTGTATTGCTTTATATGATGATTCTTAATTATGCATATACTTATGAAGATGGATGCACACGTACACATACAGATAGATTATTAATAATAGATAATTATGTAGGTAGATAGAGATAGATTATATAGCTAAATAGAGGGGGAGAGACAGAGAGAGAGAGAGAGAGAAAGAGAATACAGGATATTTTATATTGTTGCATTTGCTTTAGAGAGTAATAGTTTTTCAATTGCTTATATATACTTTTGTGCAAGTGCTTTTGAAACACAGCTTCGCAATCGACACAGTGTTAATTAAACGTTTTGAAGAATTTATATAAATTTCTAGTATTAACTAATAACTTATTTTTTAGATTAATAAATAAGAAAGAAACATATCCATGCTATAATTTTAAATACATAATTAATTTATTGTTACTATTTATTTATTGAAATGTACATAAAGAGAAGAAACATTATTCCCTTTACTATTTGATTGTTTTTACGTTAATTTTATTTAAAATATTGTAAATTATCTAATATATATATTTATATAATATTAATTTTTTGAAATTTAATTATTTTATACAATTCAATAATTATTCGATTATTTTATAATTTAATGTTATCGCAATTGCGAGATCATAATTTTAAGGCGATTCCTTATCTATGATTTGTTTTTATGATATATATTTATTAATTTATTTAATCAATATTGATGTTTTATCATTCTTCTTTATTTCATTAAATATATATTTTTATATTTACATTAATATTTGATATTTGATAACAGTGATAAATTTCTCTGAAATATTTCAAAATAATTAGAACATAATTTATAACCGTGCTTTATTGTATAACACTTTTCAATATTTTATATTGATTAACAATTGCCTCAATTACTTATAACAGTTTCAAAATTTTAGGCGATCGTGTAAAAGCATTTTTAACAAATATTTAAATAATTGAAATCCTTGAATATTATTAAAAATTGATATAAATTTGAAAATTGTTATATTACTGGTTATAATACTATTAATAAAATTTTCCTTTGAAAAAACATAACGTTTTCTGATGAAATTATATATACTGCAATGTATATTGTATTTTAAAAAATTTTTAAACATAGAAATACGTGTCTCAATATTTATTGAATTATTATCACTTAAAAGTTGTTACTGGTTTTAAATTTTATCATATGAAAATACTATTAGTAAAAAAATGTTTAATTTTTCATTCAATTTAGAATTCAACGTGTATATATCTAGTGTAAATTTTACTTTCATTTATCAGCAGATGTTATAATAATAAAAACTTGTCAGATTCTCTTAATTGCAATTGTAACTGGAAATAAAAATTATAAAATGGATCAGTTTTTTATATATATTTTTATTCCATAATAAAACCTACAACTAAAAACATTTAAATATAAATTTAAATATAAATTTTACGACAAAACAATTTTAATGAATCATCAAAATTTTAATTAGTTTTATAAAATAATAAATAGGTAATAAATATTTATGATTCTAATAATTTTTCAAATTAAATATTTGAATAAAAAAATATATTTATTAATCAAAATTAAAAACCTTATTTATATCATCATAGTTTTTTATCCATAACAAAGAAAAAATCATATTAAAGTCAGTTTATTAAATCATTAATTATATACTTACATTTTAATTTAAGAATTTATTTTAATGTAAAATTTTATTTGAAAAAATATAACAAAATATTTACAATTAAAATTTATTAATTGAAAAAAATGTCTCCTTCACATAAAATGGATTTTTAAATTTGTTTTTAAAAATTAATGTGTTGTTTATTTACCATTGATTAAACAAAATTAAATTAATATAGCAAATGTATTATAAATATAATCTGGAATAAATCATTAATTTTATATTTATATCATTATAAATTCAATAACAATTTTGAATTGTTTGTTAATAACTTTATTTTTATAATACTATATTACTTCTTTAAATATTATTTTAATAAATTTATAAAAAAAATTAATTATAGTGAATCTCACAGAAATACGAAATTCGGTATTTTCATATGTATATTATATCAACGATAGTTGTAAAATGTTCTCAGAAAATATAAATTTCTACAATTTTGACAGCTTCACTAGTCTCTTTACATATTATAGGCACTGGAAATTAAATACCGTAAATTAAAATCACAGCGAATTCCCTATTTAGTCAATTGAATTAGTAAACGGTTGTTATTATGATAAAATATGCAAAATTATATGGATAATTAACTATATTTAATAATTAAGATTTTCTAGCAAGAAGGTATGAATCGATTGAATCATCAGACCTTTCTAAAAAAATTATCACATTTAAGTCATGCAAATTTATGCTTTCCAGAATTTTACTTGACACGAACAAGTATCTATGCATTATTTTATTAAGTATTTAATTTGAACAGAATTCGAGGTTATGCTTACTTACAGGATTTCGTTTTTTTTAGTAGCGACTGCCGCTGTAACTGCCAAAACTACCATTGGAGCAAAAGCATCCAGTATACCGACAGATATGCTGATAAGATCTCGATCCATACCCATTTTCTTTTCCATGCATGTACTGAGGTGACAGTTGAATCAATATATAATATGGCAATCCTTTTATTATTATTAATTGAAATTAAAAATTGTCAGTACTTTCTTATAGAAAATACTTTTATAATATTTTATTATATTATAAATACGTTTTATTTTTTACATTTAACTAAATATATTATGTAGGGTCAATTATACTAAAAATTGAAACTTAAAAAGCAACTAGTTTTTAATAAATTTTGTTGTTTTTGCTCTAAAGCAATTCTTAATTTTTTAAAATTTAATTATACGTTTAATTATACGTATGTGCTTCTATTTTTGTTTTGATATTTAAAAAATCTTCTTATACCTTAGTTTAAAAATATATTGTAATAGAAAAAATATTTATTTATTTTCATATACCATATTTATATGTGTTAATAATAAGTTGATTTATTACTTTAAATTACTTACAAAAAGTATCTAATCATTTTATATTATAAAGGTTATGCTTTGTCTGTAGTTGATAGTTATTACTCTTATATTCTTATGTTTTAAACTAGTTGATATATTAAGTAAATTACATTTATTTAAATTAGTTTAAAGCATTTAAAGGATTTAAATTTGTTTAGAAACAAATTTATATTCAATATTCTATTGAGTTGATTTTTCAACGTTTATTATTTTCAATTCAAATAAGATTTTTATATAGAAGTTGAGGTCAATTTATGTATTTTAAAAAAATTCTAAAATTCTTTTTATAAATTTTAAGAATTTTAAGAACAAACTTGGTCAAGCTTTTTAAATATCAAATTATTTTTTTCAATATTTTATAAAAATAATGTTAATACCATTATTATTTGATAGGAAACTTAATATAATCTCTGTGTAAAAATAAACTTTCTTAATATTAAGGAGTTTTGTCAAATAATTGAATAATCGATCATTTAACTAGTTTTTTGTATTTTATGTCAGAGGTGACAACGATTAATTAATAATTAAGACAACATATGTTTACCTGCGTATCATGGAAGTTTAGCCTATGCTACGTAATTGTGGTAGAGGTTTCACTACTGACGGTTGCGAGCTGACTGGTTGGTAGCTGGGGCGTTCCAGGTCGTATGGAGATCATCCGTCGAGGCCAGTGTTGAGGGGAGACCGGGGGCGTGGCACGGGGCGTCGCCGGAGCTGAACCTGCAACCGCGTACCTCCAAGGTGAACCGACGATCAAGGCCGAACGTCCGATTGCCGACAGACTTGAAGTGCTACCCCCACAGGCGATGTTGTTAGTACTGCTACAGACCACTGCAGTCGATAGGTCTACCCGCGATACTGCCCTGAAATATAACGTCATACTATTTTACCGTTTATTCTTTAGAGAATGTAACTTTCGGCTTTTTTATGACTTAGATTTTTATTTACGTATTATTTTACTCTGTTACCAATGTTTTATTGGAAATTGAACATAAGACCTTCAAGTTCATTTACGTATTAATGGAATTATATATCAACATTTTTATATATAAATAACTTTATTAAGTTAATATTATATTAATTTATTAATTTTTGTATGAAATATATTTTTATTTAAATAATATAAAATTTAAATATCTAAAAACCATTGAATTAAGGATTATTCTGATTTTAAATTCATCTATAATCAATTTTTTTCATCAAATAACAAGATTTTCTTAGAACTAATTTTAAACAAACATTTTAATAAATCGTTTTAATATATTTATCTGTATCATTAGAAACTCTCAAAATGCATATTGAAAACTACTTACAATGCTTGTTGATTTACATTTAACTCTTTTAGATTTTTTTCAGTTTCTTCTTTCTTTCTTCTAAAAGCAAATATTTATATAAGCTTAAAATTTGTAATATAAGAATTGTAAAATAATACTATTTTTAAATGTTGGATGTTTCTTCATAAATGTCTTTTTTGCCAAAAATTGTTAATCTTCTATCAAAAAATTGTGTTTTTATTACCTACAATTAAATATAATTAATATCAATTTAATAAGTTGCACCCTAAAATTAAATTAGTTATAGCTTGAACAGCAGGACCTATTAACGTAATTCAATAACATAGATTATTTCTTATATATACATTATTTGTTAACTTTCTAATTATTTTTGCATTATTACTCGATAGACATTCAATAAAATTCATAATATAATAAAATTCAAAAACTAAAAGTCAAGTTTGTTAATAAATTTTAAGAGAATTCAAATCAAAAGCTTAATTTTAGTAATTAAGCAGATTAAAGAACTATTTTGTCATCAATTTTGTTTCATTTGAATTTCTAAAAATTGTTTCAAGTAGTTTATGATTGTAGGATTTTTGAGATATTTATTAGGAAACAGTAAACCTCTTAAATAAATGATTGCAATTTAAAAAATGATTACTATTATATCATTACTAGCCTGAATTATTTGTTAATAAAACATATAAATGTATTATTAATTTTAAATATATTACTGTGGTTATGCATTATATTTGTAAATTTTTATATCAATTGCATAGAAAAGTATTTAAACGTATGTAATTGCTTTTAAAATTGTTGAAAATAAAATTGTACTTTTTAATAAATTATATAATATAATCCTTTTATTTAATCACATTTAATGTTTTTTAGTTAACATACAGCATTTTAGTTATTGTAATAAAGTATAATTGTGTATATTACAATAAATACAATTAAATATCACAATTAATTATCTGTTTATCAAATAAAATAAATTAAGTGTTTTTGATTAATCTATAATATAAAAGTTTTTAATATAAAATGAAAACAAAAGTAGATATAGCTATAAAGCTATGAAATAAAAAATATTTTATAAGAACATTTTGTATATGTACAATAGATTAATTACACATAAATATTATCTTGCGTTTATAACTTAAATTAAGTTTTTAATTTGTGAACATCTATCATAGTCCAAATATGTGTTTGCAAATATTATTACGATTGAAGAATATTCTAATATTCTTAATAACACAATATAGCAAATATTACAGTAAATAACTTTTGAGTAAAAATACAATATTTTCAAGGAAATTGTTTCTTCATATACCACTTAAATTTGTTATAGAATAAATTAAAAATATAATTTTGAAATATTTCAAAATTTGAAAAAAAAATAAATAAGTGGAAAAGAACCTCGAGGGGGGTGCAGAGCTAGTGTAATAGTGCAATCCTGATGGTCCGCTTCTGGGCCTACAAGCAGCTGCCGCAACACTGGCTGATCTCGG
>NW_011948449.1:1084418-1226974 GCF_000503995.2 Ceratosolen solmsi marchali | reverse complement strand
GCCGATGGTAGAAGTCGCGGCGTTTGGGGTGGTGTTCGTCCACTTCCTATGCTATTCTGACTATTTGTCGATGACTTCCTTCGTAGATTTCTGCAGATAAAATAGTTTCTCGATCAATCTGAATTACTTTCCTTGGTATCTTTGAAAGTACAGACACTATTGCATATTTACATCCTAGATAATTTTTATATTAATTTTTTATACGAATACAGTCAGCAATTTCTCAAAACACTTTAAACTATGGAAATGGCACAGTAGGTCACCTTTTAGATGATTGACGACATAGGCCGGTGGGACAAGTTCGACCCATAACACATTTGCCCTCACAGACCTCGCGGTTATGCGCGAGACCTTCGTAGCTGATGAGAGTTAGTCGACAAGCCTCACAATCCTGGGCAGATAACGCTAGGCTCGGGTAGCGCTCTCGCAGTCGCCGTCTCTCCTGTATAAAAGCACACTCTTATGTAAAATTAGAATAAATTGTTGATAACTATCTAATACGTTCATAATGAAAGAAGAATTTCACTCTTCTAAGCTGAAATAATTAGTTGTTTTTCTTTTCATAATCATGTATTTTCTATTTTTGGTGTTTTTATTATGTGCGGCATAATATATACTGATGTTACAATGTATAAGCTAATTTTTAATGTATACTTTTAAAGATTTTTGAGACTTTTTTCATAATTAAGGAAGACACCGATTATATAAATTAATAAGATTATTATTTATATTATGTAACAATATTTTTGTGATAGACTTCACAATAAAATCCTAAAAAATAATAAAAATTAAATACATGGTAATAAAAGATAATTGTTCAGTATATGTTCTATTAAATTCTATATTATTATATTATTATAAATTTATATTCAATATAAATTCTATATTATAATATGAATTTTTATAAAAAGAACTTTTTGTAGATAAGTATGAATATAGAAAACTTTTGAGTAAAATATAAACAAATTTAAAAAATAAAATTTTATTCCCATTCAGTATAATTATATATTTTAATAGAATCTTACTTATTTATGTTAATTTTTGTATTACTATAATATAAAACATAATACAGTAAACACTGATTACAATTACTAATTTGTGATATAAATCAATAATAAAACATGCATATATCAAAATAATAAAATATTTTTTCATCTCAATGATTGTTTTAAAAATGAAAATTTGATTATAAAAGTTAAAATTATTCATATATATCATTAAAATATTTATATAATTAATATGTTTTAAGCATAATACAATAGAATCTTTTATGATAGGGTTTAAATATTTTGCATTGTAAAGTTCGCAACATTTAATACAGTTTACGTTTTTTAATAACTCACAATTTAACCATTTTAAATGCTTTACTTAAATGCTTCTATAAAATAATGAAATATAATTTAATATATTTCGAAAAATATAGAATTATCAAAATAATTTAAATTGAAAATAAAACAGTATGCTGAAGCTACTATTGAATTTTATTAAACAATAGTCCTCAGATACATGCATGGTAAATAATGTATACGAATTTTATGAATGGTAAGTGTGTAAATCCTGATTGTTGAGAAAACTATCTATATTAACTCGAGTCTCGTTTAAAAAATACTATTATAGCTAAATAAGAAAAAATATTAAATGGAAATATAAGAACGAGAAATAGATAATAAGATAAATTTATGTCTTATGTGATGGATAAATGATAAATTTTACACAAGAATACATATAGTTTCATATTTCTGTAGAGTTTTTCAAGATTTGAAAATGAAAATTGATTTAATAGAATATTTTAAGTCAAATATTTAAAACATAATCATTTTCATTATGAAGCATATAATTTATAAAATAATGCGGTAATAAATACCGCAGTAATAATTTTCCTTTTAAATACCCACAATATATGATGAACTTTATTTTATAAAATCAAAGAAATTAATTAAGCATATTTTGTTCCAATAAATAGATATTTTATTAAACCCCTTTTTTACAATTATTTGCTTTATTGTAAGGGATATAAAAGAAATATGTCGGTATACATTATTTCGGTATTAACTACAAAACATCATTAAAAAAATTTAATAATATTGAATTGAGTTAAATAGTGTCATTTGAAACAGTTCTGTTGGAAGAATAATATAATAGTAATAAGTTTGAAAGCCAAATTAAAAATAAAATTAAATATATTTACATGAAAATTTGAGATACATTCGAAGAAGAAGAAAAAGTTGAATCTTGATATAAATAACGAAAAAAGACAAAGTACACAAGGAACTAAAGAATGGCAAAATAAATGATGTCGAGTATAGAAAAAAATAATTCTGAAAATATGTAATACCGAACTAAGAATATAAGGAAAAATATAAATCGATTTAAACAAATAAATAGAATTTATAGAAAAAGAGAACTACCAACATATTTTAAGGCTAAAATAAATAAGAATATCGATAAAGTATGTACGGTTATATAATAAAAATCCATTTAATAAATTTGACGATAAGAAAGTATTTTTAATGAATGGAAAAAATAATAAGCCTTATATATTACAAGTTTGATGGTTATTTTGTGCGTCTTTTAATCAGTAAAAAATTAAGAAGGTGAATAGCAAATTTGTTACATTCAAAAAGTTAGTTAAGTGATATGGGAAATATGTTTAACATTTGATTTGAACGAAGAGTGATTGAAAAAAGAAGCTAGAATGTTTTAATGAATTTCATACAATATTAATATGAATATCGGAAAAAAGTCTGTCAGAATAATATACAATTAGAAAGGATACAAACTAATAGGTAGTTATTCAAAACTTATTATTATTATGATTATTATAATATTATTTCAACAAGAAAAAAGTACAATCATAAAAATAAGTTATAGAAATATATTCCGTAATAACAAAATTAATAGAAATAATAAAATATTTTAAAATATTAGTTATTTTAATCATTAAGAAGAGGAATATTTTGCATAGTATGAGAAAAAATAGAAATGGTAAAAGTGCTTATAATTCTATCGCAATTCTAAATCACGTAGAATTCAAAATTGATCTTAAGAACCGATGAACATCATATACAATTTAGCTATACAAGTGGTATAGGCAATGGAATTGATGCTGCTTTATACCGTAGAAGCTGTGTATAATATCCATGTAACGGGCAGTGAGTCGTATAAGTTTGTTTTCTCAAGTTTTTCGATTAGCATAATAAAAGAACTCTATGCTCTAAGCAACGTATAAAAATCGACAATATTTAACCAATGTAATTTTTGATAATTCGTAATTAAAAAAATAAAATATTTTTCAGGCCGATGTCAGTGTTGGTAAATAAAATAATGAAATTGGCAAGTATAGTCATAGAATGAAATTTCGGTAAAAGCCATGATTCTAAGATATGATTTTGCATTCAATTCTAATAAATGATGAGTTTGGTGCATTAAAGAAAATAATAATATATTTATACAACAGCTCATAAATATTAGTCACGTAAATAATCCAGTCTGTTTAACAGATACTTTAAATATAGATTTTTGTAACTTCAACTCTTACAAAAAGAATGAATTATATTTCTAAAAAATTAGGATACACTTAAAAATAATGTGTCAAAAGAATCATTATTAAGAATGACAATAAGTTTACAATACTAACAATTGATTAGATTTAAATTAAAAAGACTTGCTACCAGATAAGGAAATTATAAGTAAAACTTAATGATTTAATTGATAAATAATTTGGTCGAGTTATTCGCACTATGCAATCATATTGATTGATAGATTAAACAGAATAACAATAAAAGAATTATCGAGTTTATTTCATTTAAGATAATCTTGATCAATTAAAAGATTAAATTTACTTCTCAGCTTTTGATTTACGAAACAGTTTTTCTCATCTAAGATTATTCTGGTCGTCCATTAATTATATATCGTTAGTTTCACCTCTTGATTAGAATAAATATTTACGTTACTTAAATATATTTTTAAATAGATGAAAATATTTTATTCAATAGATCAAAATTACTTTTGTGCTTTTAAAAATAAAAATCTTAATAGTATTTACTTGTATAATATTTTTGCAATCATAGAATAATAAATAAAAGTTGAGAAATATTATGTTTTTTACATACAAACAGAATTATTTAGAATTATAAAAATATTCTTAGAAAAATATTCATTTGTACAAAAGAAGAATTATTATTAAGGATGAAAAATTGACAAACAAGTGTTATTTATTGAAACAAGTAACGCAAATATAAAATAAGTTACGTAATATCACATGTTATGTATGTTGTTATGTAATAAATTATATAATAAAATAAATTATGTTAATATCATATGCAAGTTATGTAATATCTTGTAAGTAGTTTGGTACATTGTAGTACAGATCCAAGTTATTACAGTATTATTTTCCTACAAATATACTGCGATGGTGCATTAAGGTCTGTATTTTTTTTAAGATAAAAAAAGAAGTGAAGTGACCTGTAAATATTAACATTGAATCAGAATGCGAATTATAATTTTTAGGCTTTAACTACTTCATTTTTCTTTATTATTATATTTTATTTTTCCTTTATAACATTATTATGACATTAAAATTTAAATAAATTATATGTAACCGTTTCATTTTTAAATACAATCGTATTTGAATTCACATATGTGATATTATTATTCTATTATATTTATTGAATTATATAACTAATTATATTGTCACTGAGAACAAATTGTATTAATTTGTGATTTGTTAACTATGCGAAGGATTAGCATATTTCAAATATAAAACATCTAATGTACTTTTTTTTTTTAACTAATATTCTGTTTTTAAACTAATAATTAAATTAATAATTAATTTAAATTTAATATGATAAAGTTATATATTCAGGCACTAAAAAGTGTATCAGTTTTTATGCAAGAAAAACTAGTAAAAAATATTTTTGTTATTGTATTTTGTAATTATTTTAAGTATATTGGGCTTATATGACTAAATAGTATTAAAAACAAGATGCTATAGTATAAGTATAAATATGTAATTAGTATTTTAATAAATATATGCTACCAATATATATTTTAACAAAAACAACTAAGATTTTGAATGCTTTTTTATTACTAATACTGAGTTTACAAAATTTATACAAATTTATCCTTACATATCTATTGTATTTAAAGGCTATTCAAAATTTCATCGTATTATTTAAAACTTCTTAGAAGTTGTATAAACTTGTAACCGATTGAAGATCACAATTTACATCTTGTGTCTTTGAAAAATGACCTAATGCATGGAATTAAGGAATTAAAATTATTTATTTATTTATTTATTTATAGAGCATGTAAATTTCATCGGAACTTCGTGCATAAATGAAAAAATAAGAGGAGCGAACTAAAATATGACTTAAATAACACAATTTTACAATTGGTAGAAAAATATCAAATTATTTTATTAAATATGGCAATAATTCTAATATATACATTTATTATTCTATTATATTATTCCCCAATAATTATATAAAAATTTTTTTTAATATAATAACTTTTATTTGGTATTATATTTTCATACTTCAGTACATTGTAATAAATGAAAATTTAAATTTCTATAATTATTTTAATTAAAAATTTTGTTTTTATAATAGATTAAAAATTAAAAATACTAGAAAAGGTAAGGAATAATTTTTTAAAAACAAGTTCATAATAGAGTTAATAATAAAATCTTAAGGTTTTAATATACATAAGCATTTTTTGTTTTCAAAAAAATTGATTTTCGTAATGTTGAAAATATTTTTTTTAAAAAATAAAAACTTGATGATAGTAATGAATGAAAATACACGTATGATCTATATTTTAGAATGGTACACGATTCACTTTATTTATTGAGGTTTATAACATTTATTTTACCTATTAAATTATTGGTAAAAAGAAGGGACAAACAAATATATGAATAAGAAAAAAATATGAAATTGACTTAAAAATAAGCAATTAATAAACTTGAAACTAATACTTAAATTTTTAATTTAAATATTTGAGTGATTCTTAATTAGAATGAAGATTTACATTAGAATTATATATAGAAATTTAGATGTAACCCTGTATGCATCCATTATATTTATAATTAAGGAATTGAGTATTAAACACGTGGTTAAAAGAATAAAACAATATTTTACATACGTATTGTTAATCATAAAAATAGACATTCTTTTTTTATTGCAAACTAATTATAGATATATGTGTCAAATACTTTGTTTTATATAAACACTATTTTTTTTAATGAGACAAATGCAAATTATATTACATCTTGGAGTCGATTGGACTCGAAATCTTCCAACTGCTGTTGAAAGCCAATGTTGGGATTGGCAACAGCTCTTCCAACTCTCACCACTTTTAAGGCATCCTTCCACGAGAGATTTGTCGTACTCGTGATATATGCGACGGCTACTGTCACGCTGCGTGACATTCCTGCCAAACTATCGAATCCAACAGATAAACAAGGAAACGAAAAAAAATTATATTATCAAGGGAGTTATCAGATGCCGTTTATAAGTGTATTAAAATATAAAAATTGAAGCACGATAATTAATTTTTTTACTAAGTTATATTGTATAAAGCAGGTTTGTCGCTATGTTAGTCAAAGCATATATGAAAAAACAATTGGAAATTTTGAAATATTAAATTGCTTAAAATGTGTTTTAAAATATTGAGATTTCTATGATTAACTATATCGCATACATTCAAATGATAATTAATAAAACATTAGTAATTGGCGAATTAATTTTATTATGTATTATAAATTTAATTATTTTTACCAATGTATTAGAACGTTTCCACCGCGTAAACGAGCTGAATGTATGAAGTCGTTGCAAACTGAGAAATATTGAGACAGGTTTTGATCTGGCGTATCGGCGGCCATAATACAGAGATAGTGTTTATCCTGGCCATGAAAAAGTATATGTAGATTATGTAATATTATATTTAATCATATTACTTACAAATTAATTAAGGAGTCTTGCAGTCTAATCATTGATATTTGATCGCTTTTATGATAAGGATTTATTCATTCCTCTCGTTTCATAAATCTATCATTGGAAAATGAGAAATAATGTTTATTTATATTTAGCGATGTACGAATAGTATTAATTAATTTAATATCTGAATAATTCTTTAATCAAGAATAGAAAATAATGATTTTAGATATTAAAACACATATTTATCATTTGCCATTCGATCAATGTACTCTTCTATCAAATTTGTTATGATTTTCTCTGTATACCTATATATATATATATATATATATATATATATATATATATATATATATAATAAAGTTCTGATCTAAACATTTGTTTCTCATTGTTATTTTTTCGATTTCATGCAATTTAGTAGCTATACTAATTAGTAAATTTATTAAAATATATGGGTTATTATATTTTATTTTCGAATAAAATGCTTAGTAAAAGTTACAAATTTTAATTTTTTTTCTTTACCTTATCATTGTACGAATTACCTATGAATTATGTCCATTCCGTAAAATACTCGTAAAAAGGGTAGATTGTTATAGATTAGCGTTAGGGAAATGATTTAGTAGCTTGTATTAAATTACTTTTCTTTTAGTTCTGTTAATGTACATAGTAAATAATGACATTGAACATTTTATTTGTTATCTTTATTTTGCTATTAAAAAAAAAACTAATAAGAAATAAGGTGAAATAAATCTGTACTAGAAAAATAATGAACTTAGGAATTCATATTTTCTCTTTAAGCGTTGAACTGAACTTGAGTAAACACTTTTATTGCATAGTAATTCTTCATGTATGCAAATACAATGTTAACGAGGTGTAAAAAAATAAATGATTGAATATTTTTTGATATTTTAAAACGACCTTTATCATATTTTATATATTAAATAATTTTTAAATTAAATATTTTAATATAAAATATTTTATTTATTATTTATTCCTGGGCAAAAAAATTTGATATGAAGACATTTTTTGTGGTAGCATTTCCAATGGATCTTTTTAATAATTTCTAACCAAAAATTTAACGATATATGTTAATCAAAATATTTATTTGTACTTTTAAAGTGTATTGTTCTTTTTTATAAAATCGATTTTATAAATGGAAATTATTTTACAATTTCAATTTAAAAAATAGAATCTTTTGAAAATATATGTTTTTAAATAATGATAAGTTTTTAAAGTAATTTTAATAATTAAATGTAAGCTCTTTAAATGTTTGATTTTCTATCTGATTAATATTGATTTTACAAATACCCATTGTGATTTTAATTAAAGTTTTTATTTTTTTTATTTAATTTAATTTTTATTAATTTAATTTTCAGTTCAAAGATATTGTATTATATATCTAAATGACTAAACTAAAAATATAAACATTTTGATTTGCATTAGAGAATACGTCTCCATTTAATTTTAATTTCATGTTTCCATTCATTGTTTGTCATTTTTAATTACATCCTTATATATACTCATTTACGCTTACATATATGTATTGAAAAAAGTTTAACTAATTCAGCGCTTTTACCAATAATTCGATTTTTATAGAAAATATTTATAAAACTTTGATTACAAAATTTAATTATTAAAAGTAGGAAAATGTCTCATTGAAAATTGGGGAAGTAATTGTTTAATAAATGATTTTGATAAATAAATGTAATCATTTTTCAGACAAAACTTAAGCGCAGAATTTTCGATTGATTAAATATTATATGAATGTATTAAATATTACAAATACTCGCAAGATAAATTAGCAAAATTAATTAAATATCTCTACAAATTGTTTTTAATATTTGTAGCAAAAAAATGTTGTCAACTACAAATAAATTTAACAGCAAGTACGTTATCTTCTGCTACAATTATTGTTTACATTTAGTATTATTTCATTTGTAGATAAGGATAGGATAATCACAAGCGTTCTGATAATCACAGGTCGATACGGTTGGATAAAATCATAAAAATAGTTAAATTGCATTTTACCAGTAAATTTCGATGAATCCGGTTGAATCACGCTTAGGACAACCAGATTTTTTATATTACTTTTTAACATTATATTGTGCAAATCGATATGCTATTGACGGATACGTATTGCTATCTAGATTTTATTAAAAATACCTTTTCATATGATTTCTCGTTTTCTTTATTTACACGTCATCGTTAGTTAAAACTTGTTATTTTCGATCTTCAACTATATTACCCCAGTACTGAATTTGTTATTGAATTCGTAAAAATGGAATATCTTGCATTATAACAAATATTTCGGAATATTCTAACAACGTCAAGCGTGTGTTGAGGTACTAATCAAAGTAAAAAATCTGATTATCCACCCTTATGTATAATGAGAAGCACAAAGTTAAGACGAATAATAGTTATTGAATTGAATTGAAGAGACGTAAAGAAACTTACGGAGTGCAGCTGTCGGGCAGCATCGTGAATTGCGAGGATATGTGTGATCTCGAAGCGTTCGAGCTGGGCCGAGTCCTTGCTGTCTCGATAGTTGCCGACATAGAGACCAGGTAGCACCTGCAAACAGCTTCCGCGTAAAGCCGTAAGGATCCCCGGATGACACTTGCTATCGGGAACGGAAGGGTGAAGGAGAGCTCGTATTGGAGCGGTTAGAAAGAGGGAGGGAGCGTATCATGTGGTGCATACGCGCCCAGTAGAAAAAAGGTCAGACAAAAGCGTAATTGAAATATACATCCAGCGATAAAGTTGTGCTCGCACGGGCACGGCTTTATTGCCCTGCGCTTGTCGTTAGAAATATCAAAAGTCAATTTATCGCTTCTTTTAATGCCTCTCTCACTCGCTCTCCCTCGCGCCACGGATTAATGATCGTTTTATATTACGTATCAATTCCCCCCTTGGTCCCTGTTTCATTTTTCCGTGCCTCTCTCCCCCTGTGGCTCCTGAATCCGCCGCCACCGTGCCCCCTCCTATTCGAGGACTGCCGCCATGACCGCCCCCTGCCCCCTGCAATGATTTACGCGCTTATCGCGGAGCGGAGACGCAGTTCGCACCGGCCTTCTCAAGCACTCGGTCAGCATCTACGAAGCGACGAACATGGGCTCACGTACGCGCCGCCGTTGGCTGATCTTCGCCATCCTCGGCGCCCTCGCAGCCGGCCTCGGTGACGCCACCCCACCACCCTCGTCACCCACTAAAGGTACTCACTGGAAGTACTCGGCCTCCGATTTGGACGCCGGAAATCCGATTGTCGTCACTATGGCTATACAATTGGATCGCATCCTGGGGCGGGATGATGCTTTTGCGCGCTTCTAAACTGTGTCCTCGGCTTCATCGACCCGCCACCAGTGATTTCTCCTCGCGCGATCGCCTCAATAAGGGATGTCTTCTAAACGAAAGTGTACTTGCGTCACAATCATAAATAAAGCATACGAGTGTAACCAGATTTAATACGGTGTCACAAAAAAATTATTTTATAATACAATTTAAGAGATTATTAATGGAGATACACCTATTCAATTGAAGCCGTTAATCAAATGTAAATGGTTGGCGAAAAATATTTGGCGCAAAAACACAGGCATTAATGCTCCCCTCTCCAATGCTTAATTGGCCGGGAACTTTTTTTAACGAGCTTTATTTTTTCTATATTTATCGATTCCGTCTACCATCCGGCTTTAACTTTTAGCTGACGTTTACTCTACGCGCACATATCGAAATTATCGCCGGTTTACTTTCATTAAATACATCCACATCTGTGGCTTCAATAGTATCTCCCCTCCTTTCGGCACTACCCACCTGACTTTTCCATGGATCACTAATTCAAATCTCATTGTTTTATATTTGAAATGAAATTATTACGAATTATTCAACAACTGTACGTTGAAATTTATTGATAAGCAGCAAATCTTTCGTGTGAAATTGAATTAATGATTAAACCTGTAATGTTTAATTACTTTTGGAGAATAAATTGCCGAGTCGATTTTCAATAATCATTTAAATGAACAAAATAAAATGAAAGTAAGAAAAACGCTGGTTACATGAAACACTGTTTTTACGGGCTAATATAATACGTGGGCACGATTTGTGGATGTAGATTCGGATGATCGAAACGAGCTCCAAGAAAAAGACTTTTCAATTTATAATAAATATTGCCCGATTAATTTTTGTAATGAATTAATTTCAAATTATACATATTTGAATGAAATGCAACTAACATTCAATAATAAGTCGAATGAACCGAAGAATCATTGAGTATAATATGTTTACATAATTTGAAATTCTTTAGAATAAATATTCTTATATGAAGTAAATAAATATTAGATATCGAGAATTTGTCCAGCAGTTCTACTCTTAAATTAAATTAAGGTTATGTCTGTTTATAGTAGGCCAAGTCCAAGACTTTGTTTTTAAATTAATATAAACACTTTCACAATATTTTTATGTCAATGTAATATAAGAACATTATTAATAACTCTTCGAATAATTTAAATATTTCAGAGTTCGATATTATTAATAATGAAATAGAATGATCGTTATTAGATCAATATTTTCCTTATTGACCTTCGCACTTTATGAGGTTGCTTAAGAATGCAAAGTACTCAACCGTATTTGGCAACCACGAATGAAAGCCGACGTTTATCTGTTGAAATTATAGCTACTCGAAGAGCTTCAAACTAATGTAGTGTGGATGAATTTGTAGGTAAAAGGACGCAGAATGAAATAGAAACATCAACTATCGCGATCACGTCATTACGAATGTACCACCTGGATCCACCGTCAAGGCGCCGCTTCCTTAGCGCTTCACTACCTTCACCAACGCTGACTGTTGGCACTTTTGATGACACAGAATCAGCAATCGTCCAGGAGCCAACCAAAATATCTCAAATTGAATCCCATCAATTTAATGCCATCAAGGAGGACGATGTTTTCAATTGGCTGCACGGATTGACGCAAGAGCGTAAGCGCCTCTTCCTTGATAAAATCGGCTGTACATCCTGTACTTGTCCACGTAGCTGCACCCGCCGGAAATGTAAGAAGACCGGACACTTAACCCCAGAATCGAGGAACCTTGAACCGCCACCGCCTCCGCCTCCGGAATCTGATATCATCACAACGACTAGTACATCACCCCCACCGCCTCCCACAACAACAACTCCTGAGCCGATGACAACAATCAGGACGACGACCACTAGTACGACTACTACAACGCTTCGACCTACAACAACTACCACCACGACAACAACTGAACTACCACTTAGTAGCTCAAAGTCGACTCCAAAGTTGATCGAACCAATACCAACCCCAAAATTCATCGATTACTCTTCTGTGCCCACCCCCAAGAAAGAGAAGTCCAAATGCCGCAGGAAAAAGAAAGGCGGTAAGGGAGCGAATTAAGGGGTATGGGAACATGACCTCTTCGCCTGTTACTTTTTCGTCTTTCGATTATTGTATAGAGCATCTGCTATTTTAATCGTGCACGCTGATTCTCGAATAAAGGGAAATTTATCTGACTAAGCCTCCTTTTTTCCTCTTTTCGATTCTTCTCTATGTTTTTATCTACATCGTTTATTATATATTTTCTGTGTTTTCCCTTATTTTATTTATATTTTTTTATTTTTCACCATAGTGATAAGCACGATTTAATTTTTAGAAGAATATGACTGATTCAAGACACTTTTATCAACATCAAATTTTCTAGAATCTCTGACGTTGATGTAATGTTAAAATATAAGTGATAGGTTTACGTTTATTTTTGCTTTTAGTTGTACAATGTCCCAAAAAAAATTTCCTTAAGAATCAAATTTATAATAGTTGAATAATTTGTAATTATCAAATTACATTCTGGAAATGGGAGAAAGAGAGAGAGAGAGAGAGAGAGAGAGAGACATATAATTTTCATCTCATTATCTAAAGATAATAATCTAAATATTAACTATGACTTTGTTAATCAGCTATTCACATTTGCATTATTATGTATATATCACGAAAATAGATTCATTTTTATGTGTTAATTATTTTGTAGAATATCTGATATTTCGGTAGTATATTTCAAATTTAAAATAAAAGAAAACTCGAATGATAATGTATAAGTCAAGTATGATTAAATTATTACTACCTTGAATCGCTTTCGTTTTGAAAAGACTGTCTATTAATAACTCATTAAACGATTAAAATTCTGAATAATATTCAGTTTATTGTTTTTATTAAAGCATTTATTTTGTGGACTATAAAATAGAAATTTAATATTTTTTCGCATTGATCTTCACTTGCTCATGCTATCATTAAAATAGGAGACTAATAAAATTGAAAACAAGATACTAAATATTCAACAATCGATTTGTCATTTCTTATGATTAAATTAACTATGTTATTGCTATGATTGGTATTACATCAAAGATTATACACTTGTGTATGTTTTAGCCTTATCGGCAGGGGGGAGGAAGAGAGAATAATACTGATTGAAAAATGGCATTATAAGTTACCTTGTCACGCGGGACAATTGTTTTTAGGTTAATTCTATACGTTCGGCAAAAGGCGCCAATTTTAAAAACAAAGCAAAGTATTTCCAGTTGTGGACGTAATTCTCGATGCGTTATTGCGATAAGAGATGCCACTTGTGGTTAAATTATAGTTATATATATGGATATCAAAAGCTAAATTAAGTGTTTTTCATCGCGGTAATGGCATTTCTTTTTATCTCTTTATCGGAGAGTCGATGGTATATTTGGTAATTTTAAAAATGAATTGCTGATTATTGTTGTTAATTTTTTAATGTTATATAAATTAGTTATTAATTAACTTTAACTTAAATTTCGATTAAATATGAATTTAATTAGAACATAATTTACTCAATAGACCAAACACTGATTTATGACAAGGTTGATATTTTCACATGAACAAACCTTACATAATGTTTAGGTAAAATTTCATATTTAAAGTATAGTTATTCAAATTAGTTATATATAATATGATTTTATTATCGAATATAATAACGATACATTATTTAATTGTCCTTTTATGATAATATTTTATAAAGTATTAAAAATTTTCTTTTTAGCGTAAGGTACGTGCTTTAGTTACATATTATTTTTTTATTATTGGTCAAATAACAATAATAATTTTATCACTTGATAAGATTTATTTCATAATACTATTTTGTAAGTAAATAATTATATTTTTATTTAAATTTTTAATTTATGTATTTATTTATTTTTCTGCGGAAAATTCTTTTACTATTAAATTAAATTTAACATCAAATAAACTTTCGGTGAATTCTAATTATGATGAAAATAAATTATTGTGAACGATGATTAACACATTTGAACTAAACTTAATAGATAGATCCATTAATATAATATTACAGTGTAAAAAAGTATATTTTAATTATAAAGATAAAATAATAAATTTGAATTTCCAAATATTAATGATGAATACGAACTTCATTAGATTATTAATTATATTAGATTATATTAGATTATGTTACTAACTAAAAATATATTTTATTTGGTTTTTATCAAACCAAATTTTAATTACTTTTATTTGAAAGCATTATTCCGGTATTTGATTTTAATTGAAATAACAATGAATAATATAAATACACATATATGTAAATATAAATGTTTACGTATATATATATATATATTCATAATATAAAATCAAACACTACGATCGTGTCAGATTGTAATAGTTTGTGAATAAGTTTTAAGGAATGTATGTACATTATTCTTCTTCTATCGTATACATATCTAAATAAAGTTAAAATTGTCAAGAGCGCATGAATACTATATTAACACCAAACTATTTTATGGTTGATAGATTACTTTTACGTATTTCACAAATAGCAAGAGATACTGTTAAAATGGCTAAGCCTAACATTTGTTCAATTAAAGTACAACCTAGCTATAAATTTTCTACATGAGCAATATCAATCATTCATACAATGTAGATATGAGACTTGAATTAGTGTCATATATGCTTGAATATGGCTTTATGTGAATTAAAATGTATCACATAAGTCATGCATGTATATCTTAAAGTCAAAATTCACTTTCTCAATAATTTAATTTTTTAACATAATTTATTTTTTGTTAATCGTGGTGTATTTATTTTATAGACAGATCTTATTCCTATAATCGTTTTTATTGTATTAAGTGCCTTCGTCCATAAAATCGTTCAAAATCAAAAAAATGGTGAATTACTTTTTTATTGTCATTAATAAATTGAAGAATTGTTTGGAAATACTTCTTCTAAGAAAGTTTTTCAAGGCATTCTTACTTTGAAAATTTGTTACATGGAGTTCATGAAATGAGTTTCAAAGTTGATTATTAATAGTAAATTAGGTCGAGATAGAGTAGGAAACGATATGATATATTAATACCTTAGATACCTTCGTAAATAACGTTAATTACTTTCATAAAATGAACGAATTGAATCCATATAAATTTAAATTTGTCAATGAATTCAATT
Organism: Ceratosolen solmsi marchali; assembly: GCF_000503995.2. NCBI lineage: Eukaryota > Metazoa > Arthropoda > Insecta > Hymenoptera > Agaonidae > Ceratosolen > Ceratosolen solmsi. The sequence goes on along the minus strand of NW_011948449.1, from coordinate 1,211,564 downwards.
ACCTGAATATTCAATTTCTATATAAAAAAGCAATAGTATGGAATTTCCTTTAATGAATATAAATAATTGAAGTTTAATTTTTTTTATAAATGTCAACTTTACCAGTCATATTTTTGAAATATATACAATTTCATTCTGAAAATACTATTAAAAATTTTTCATCTTACTTTCCTACTGTTTCTTATTTTTTATTTACAATATGCCACTATAAGTATTTCACATTACATTTATAACATGAATGCAAAATTGTTATCAATTATTTTTAATAATATTTCACTAAATTCAGTAATTTCAATTTTTGAATAATTTTTTAAACTGTTTTTCTATTAATGCAATTGAATGAAAAATTTTTTTTTTACATTAATAACAAAAATGTATCGATAATATTGCTATAATCGATCATTTATTTTTATTTTGATCTAGCTAAAAATAAAGCACTTAAATAATAATTTATTATCTAATAAATATTTCTTACTACACTTCCAATGTATTAATGAGAAAAGAAATAAGAAATGAATAAGAAGTTTTACATGTATTAATAACCGTCTGTAATTCTAATTTCACTATTGTTATTATTTTTCAATGTTTTACAATAAACTCTATATATTTTAATAATTTAACATGATTTATATTAATAGATAAATAGTGTATATTGATTAAATAATGTATAATTATAATTATAATTATTATAATTTCATTATAATAGAAATATAATGCAATATATAGAAGTATTTGTATTGATTTGGCGTTTTTAAGTGATTTGTTAATTAATAATTGAAAGACCTTTTATTGAACTGCTTTTGATAAAAAAATTAAAATTAAAGAAATATGAAATGTGGTATTTCATCATAATCAATTACACTTATAAATAATATTCCATTTTAATTAATATAATTATTTAGGTCCTTATTAAAGATAATATTATAGTAATTTGTAAAATATTTCTGTTTTAGTTTTAGTTTACGATTAATGAGAAAAAACTGAGATATGTAATAAAGTTTTATAATTAAAATATTATTTCAATTTTTGAGGTATTACAAGTAATATAATATTACTTTACTTCGTTTAACTCTCTGAATAACAATTTAACAGATAGTATACTCTGTTCATTTTTGGCTGGCAATGTTCCTTATTGAAATATAACAAAATTTTACGAAATTAAGATTTCAGATTAAGATAGACTCTTTCAAGTTAGTTCTTATATGGGTAACGATCTCGTACCTTATTCATGCCATTGCCCATATTGGTTCAGTAAGAATGAGCCTTGTATGTAATCGAGTTGTTTAATCGATTCGCGTGTTTCGACGCCGGCGCCCCGGCGGGGAAAGTTTCCACATTTTCCACACAAGATCTCCTCCTGTCTCTAGCCTCAGCAATGAGCCGCATTCATCTATCGATGACAAATACTAGCTTAGTTATATCTTAGTTTGCTTTTGCTATGCTAGTTTAAGTAATACACTTACTTAGATGATATTATTTCCAGTTAATTATGATTTCCATTGTGCATTAAATAGCTGTGGAATATATAATATTTAAAAGCAGACTTGATATAATAAAGTTTAAAAAATCATATAGTAAAATGGAAATATATTTCATTTAAAAATAAGTTATATCAAATAAAGTATTACTACTAATATTATATAAGTATTAGTACTAATATTATATTAAACGTATAATGCTTTGATGTATTGATTGATTATAAAATAAATATTAAATATTTTAGAAACTACTGATTTGCATAAATTACTAATTATTGTATATTATTATTGCATTATTATTACTTATTACATAATAATCAAATAGTCATGATATTTTGAAATATAATGTGTATAAATATAGAATAAGTTTTAATTTTTGCAAAAAAATTTTTAAATAATTATGAGTAAATTACAGAAATAAGTTTCTTCATGATGAATTGTGTTGAAACACAAGTATATTTATTTGAAAGAACATTTGACATTACTATAGATACATTTAAAGATTACATTAAAAATAGTTATATATATATATATATATATATATATACTATATATATATAGTAATAATTCTATATATATATAGAATTGATATTGATTATAATAAATTATAAAAACAACTTAAGTAGGTTTTTTTCTTAAGGCAGAAAATCTCGACTTAAATATTTGAAAAATACAGAATAGAATTTAAATCTCTATATAAAATGATTCATTCAAAATATAAACTAAAGTGACGAAATACGTTAATATATTTCATAAATAATTTTATAGACTATTTATTAATAAATTTTTTTTTAAATTACAATGATTTTATTTTTACACATATATTATTCATTATTCCATTAAAATTGTTAATTAATTTTTATTTCTAATGTCTCATATTACAAAAATATACAGGCATTAATCATGAAAATCCAAAATATCTATCTTTTAATTAGAAATAAAATGTTTTCTAAAGATTTGTATATATTGTTATGATTAATTTAAAATTATTTATAGAAGTCTAAAATAGAAATAAATTAAAATAATATAAATATTAATAGACTGTAAATGTAAATGATCGTTGATTAAGTTAATTTAGTGCAACTGATATTTCAGGTTATATTTTAGTATAATTATATATATATATATATAAAATATTAAAAAGATAAATTATATTTTTTCATTTATTGAATTAGTTGATAAAAATGATTAGATTTGTTAAAATATTGAATTTTATAATGTAGTGAAGATAAAATTTTTTATTATTTCAGAAATATAGTTAAAGGTAATAACAGAATGGTAATAATCACAAATATAGGTAACAATGGTAATAGCACCAATAACAACAAGAATAATGAAATAAAATGAATGATAACAAAAAGTATAAAAATGTTATACTACGTTTAAAATTAAGATTAAATCAAGTTTTAAAGATATATATTAATTATGTTTTTAGTCAAAATTTAAATTAAAAATATGATTTTCAAAAACAAATAGAAATAAATAATAATTACAATAACTTGTCAAATAAGGTTGATTTGTTTTAGGTTTCAGAAAGGCATTCTTTATAGAGATAACTGAACTAATAAAAACGTATTTTTGAAAAAGAATATTTAGTAAGTATGAATATTTATACAATAAATTAAACCAATATGAATATAATAAAATTGTGAATATATTTGGATTCGGGAAAGAATATCTATAAAAGAAAAGAAAAACAATGAATAATACTCAGTGGATGTGAGATTATGAACGAAATCTTATTCTGACGTATGTAAAAAATTAAAAATCAAACATCGAAGCATACGTTAGAACATTTGGTAGAGAAACAATAGTGTCTATAGTTACATAGATTTCCAATAGATGACGAGCGCTTAGTAGTGCCGATTGAGCTGTAGAGAAAACAAGGCGTTCAAAAGTTTCGTTAAAATTCTCCACTGACAAATACGACCGCCATAAATGACTTACCTTTGCAATTAACTATACAGATTTTTTATTGGCCAGTCACTTCATTGGCATATTTAACCAATTAATTAAACATGTAATTTTTCATTTGCAACTTCTGACTTAGAGATGAAATGCCAGTTCGTACCATTGCATTGTATATATTTTAGACATATTTCGTTTCTTACTACATTCACGTTTTGTTACAATCTACAGTTCAAAAAACTTTTCTGGCTTGTTATCAATGAACCTTGTGTGAACTTTTTAATTTTGTACCATGTAGCCGCGTATGTACACTTTAAAACAACACGAGAATTCACCGAGGGTACATAACTACAATTATTTATGAATTAGTATATTAGTATATACAAACCAACTTAAATAAATATTAATGTTTTTTAATTCCGTATTTAAATTATTTAATATTGTCTTGAAAAATTTATTAATAAATTTTTATACATATAATTTTTTTTTAATACCGTATTACATTTGCTGCTATTATTAAAGTGCGTTTTACATGTTCCAAATCATAACCATATAATAAATGAATAGAATTTAATTTTGTAAATACACGAAAGCCTTTCTATATATTTTTATAACTCATGTAATGTAATACAATAATTCTATGTTAGAAAATAGTTTAAAGCAGTTATCTAATTCTTGATTTATGAGTTTATATCATATTATGCATCTATCCTTCCACTAATCTTTTAAAAGTACCATAAGCGAATTAACTCGAGCCTCCATTAAGCTACATCAACAAATTCAAACAAGTTACTTTGTTACTCATGTTATCCACGCGATAATCGTAATTCGATTCTCTTATGCACTATTGGCATTGTGCGACTAGGAAAATCGTGTAATATTGAAGCTTAGTTTTTATATTGTATGTAAAGTATGATAACAAAATGTTATCATAGAAACTGTTAGAGGAACAGTCAAATAATGAAGTACAGGGCTCATTTATAATATGCTAGTATTGCATCGACCTCGCAATACCATGAGCTTTTCTTTTTATAGAAAATCTGAAGAGATTTCGTGATATAAACGAAGACGACCACATATACAATATTATTAATGAATGGATCGAAAAAAAATATGATACACAATTTATCATTAAGCGATGATTGAATATTTTGAACTTACGTTTGTACGTTTGTTATACAGCTGCGTTATATACTTTTATTTTCTTTTTTCTTTTTATAAATTTATTTTTCTGACAACTTTTATTAAAATATCCGTATAGTTATTTTTATAAAAATTGAATGATTCAAAAACCATTTTGATTGATTTCAACTTATTTGCAAATTGAAAAATTTTTAAACTTGATATTAAATATAGTTTTACAATTAATTATCATATAAAATAATACAATGTATTACGATATATTATTATTTAATATACTTATTTTTTAACATATATAACATTAAATAATTTTGTATAAAAAAATTTCAATTTTATTGTAACTAATCGAAGTTTGTTATAAATAATATATACGCATTATATAATATTACAAATATGAGACTACAAGTTGAAGATTTTATTTATAATTTTTCTTTCTAATCAAATTTTTGAAATGTGAAAAGTACCCATTCATTTTAAAAAATACAATTCAAATTCCTAAGTCACAATAAAAACATGTACAATACTTTTACATTACATACTGAATTGATAATAATTGTATTAAAATAACTTTTGCGTTATATATACAATATTACAAAAATTTTAAGGTCCAGATAAGCTTTCATATTAAAAAGCATTGATTAAGTTTCATATGATATGGTGTCGACTAAAAGTTACTTAAGTTCCATATAAGTATTATGATTAGAGAATTAGATATAATTTTAGAATGGTAAATGCATCTCTATAAATGTACGGAATCAAATTTAATGATTATGGATACACGAATAGAAAATATAAACAAAATAAATTAATAATTTTGTCTAATATATTACAAGATCAGTACAATACAAAAGGTTTAGGAATAAATATTTCAGTTTTGTACTGACATATAGCTAGTGCAGAAAATAACGAAAATCGAGTAAGGTACAATAAATTCGAATATTGGAAAAGAAAAAAAAATCTGTAACTCAATTAAATTATTTGATAGGCTATATTTAGAATCATTATGTATTATTTTATTTTTAAAATAAATTTAAATAGTTTCATTTTTTTATTATAATATACTATAGACCAAGTTTCTGTACTTTTTGCAACTTAATAGAAGTAAAAAATAGAAATATAGGCCCATAAAGATGAATACAAATATAATGAAATTACTTCGAATCTTCAAGTATGTATCAGTCAAATCTATATATTTTAAATTCTAGTCAAATTAAAAATATAATCTTTCATCTTGAATAACAATTATTATATTATTCTATAAATAGACCAGCTTTTAAATAAGCAAATATTAATATTGATAAATATTTGCATAAATATTATTATGAATTTTCAATTTTACATAATTTTTTAATTGGTAAAAAAGTATTGATTAGTTAAAAAAAATAACACTTTCACTATGAAAAATACATTTGCTGGACTAATCATATGGTATTTAATTTAAAAATTAGTAGTGACAGTATTTATGTTTAAAGTTTTCCAAATAATTCAAAGATAATCTTTAATTATACTCTACTTGTGAATCGTGAATTGTTGACACGATTTAATCTATAATACATATATAATCGATTAAAATTTAGAATGATAGATTATTTCTAAATTTGATGATCACTAAGTTGATTTTTATATTTAATCTAATAAATGGTGAAACTTAAAGCAAACAAATCAGTAAAATGAACATATGGACTTAATCCATCGATACGTGAGATGTTTTGGACTGGATGCAAGTTCCTTAGGATTGTAAGTGAGGTCATGTGGCGTGGCAGTTAAAGCAGGCGGCGAACCGTCCAATCGGATGAAACGCTGATCCAATCGGACGCCATTGCATTATCACGATTCGAGGGAAGTCTGAATACCCTTTAGGCTAATGGAAAACCAGTCAGTTTGCTATAAGCCGTCAGAGCACGGAAATCAAGGCATATGAAGCTATAGATCCGGAAATGTTCTTGGCAACGATCACATTGTGACGGTGGTGCTGTATTAGATTTTTTTATTTTTTTGTTATTTAATTAGTTTATTATTTTTCACTTTAAAAATACAACTTACAATATTTATACAAACAGTACCTTGTCATTTCATGGAATAAAGAAAGTAAAAAAGTTTGATAAATGTCTACTTCGAGTCATCTTCATATTTTGCATTTTTAGAATAAAGAATAAATAAAAATTATATTAAATACATTCAAATACAACATTATTTTATAATAGAATGATTTCAATTTGTAATCAAAAAAGGTTGAATTTGCAAAGGATTAACAGTAATCGAAATATAGGAGGAAAGCTAACGGAATCGTATTTATATTTTTAAGAGGAATCAAATTCCTTTGGTCCATAACATTTAAATTATCAACATGATCAGATTTTGTTATTCTTTCAAATTAAGATTTTATTTTCTTCTACCAACTAAACAAATTATTCATATATACCTACATAAAAACGTGTAACTACTCAACATTATCTTTAACGATTTACTAAATAAATATTAATAAAATTAGTAATAGAACGGAAATTAAACTTAATAAATTTATTCAATAGTATTAGTAAATAAATAATAGTTTAAGTTTACCTTTCACGTGCAAAATTTAATTAAAAATTTAAATATGAAAAATTAGTATTTTATCTTCCGTTTTCATGTAAAACTTATAAAAACCTTTTAAAGCAAAACTAATATAATAATAGGATTAAAACTATATTTGATCAATTTTAAATTGAGTTTTCGACTGTATGTATGCTTACTTTACACTTCTGTTGTTATGATTTGTTCTCTACTTTAGGAATAAATATGTGAGAATCGTGTCTTCAATTGAAACATACTATAGTAAATATCTGATTGGGAAAAAAATGAAAAATTTGCATCAGTGGTTAACCCGAATTGAATATAGTCTTTATATTTTTCTTTCATTATCTCAACATATAACAGCTGTTTTTTACGTTATAGTTTACTCAATCTTAGAATATGCATGCCATACTAAAATTTATTTTAATTTGTTTAACATATATAGTTTATATATATAGTTTATTATACATTTTATTATTTTATAATATCCATCGCAAAAATACGAATAAATAATATCGTTTAAAAGTAATAAATGAATAAATAATATTCTAATTATCTACATATTTTTCATTTTATAATCCGAATCATTTTAGTATTTGATCTTATTACAATTACATAATAAAATATGAATATCATAATGATTATATATACAAATTATATAATATAAGGATAAAAATAAAATATCATTACTTCATTCATGCACGTGTTATACTTTATTAAATTTCAAAAATGTATTTTTAAACTTTATATAGGTTGTCTAAATTATAAAATGAAAAATGTAGGATTTGATTAGAATAGTTATTTTAATTTTTTTAACATTCTTAACATTCTTTATTTACATTCAATACATATATATGATAATTGGGATTTCCCATAAGTTATTACTTTCAGATTCCAATAATTAATTTCAATCAGGAATTAATTAGTTTTTTATTTATATCATTTAAAAAATATATATATATAGAATAATACTTCTGCTCATAATAATTATATTTTTTATTAAAGGTTATTTATTAGGCTATTTAATTATATCACAGAAGGTTAATTCAATAAATTATGATTTTAATGTAATTTGATCATCGTTTATTAAACTATAAGATAAATGATGAGACAAATGATGTGTAGAAATTTTAAAAAATAAATTTGAGCATTATTACTTTAAACATTATAATTATTGTAAATTTCATATATTTGTATCATTAACTAAATCCATTTTTTTTAAAATAAATGTTAACTTTCAAACTAAGGTTTTAAATCTTACTCAATTATCTAAATAACTGTATTAGGTTAAAAAATTTATATTTAAAAGCATACATACGTCCATATTATTTATATATAGCCATATTTTTATAAAAATTGAATTTATCAATATTACAAATGTATCAGAAATTATAAAAATTTGTTAGAAATATGAAACTATATTGTAAATTATTAAGCGCGGTGATTAAAACAATTAATATATTATAAAAATTTCAATTTGAATCATTTTTAATTTAAATACATTAATTCTGTAATAATTTTGACCTTTTTCATTTTTTGATATAATTCAAATAATTTTTATAAAAAATATATTATTGCTATAAATAAATTTTCAGTTTTGTTATAATTACAATCTAACAATTTTCAAGCGTATAAAATTAAAAAAAATTATTATGCTATGGTATATATTTATTCATTGATTTATAAATATTGACATGTTAAAATTACTTCTAAATTTTTTATACTAATTGAAAATTATAGTTTCTACACTTTATATTTCATATATATAAACGTAAAGAATATAAAACAAAGAATAAAAGGAACGTAAAAAATTTCTATTTATAAATTATAAAATAAATAAAATAAATAATGTTGCATAATAACGAGACAATAACAGATACAATAGCTGATACGAATCTTCAATTGATTGGTTTTCTTTTTCTAGGAAATATATTTTATAACAATACTTTAAAAATTAATTTTAATAGAAATTTATTTATATAAATTTTCGAAATAAGCTTTTCTAGATCTTAGCAATTTAAAATACTCAATAAATTTTATTTGAAATATTGACGATGATGGTATGTTAATAATTGAATGTATAGATTAATAATATATACTTTAAGTATGAAAAATTTATATACTCAGTGAGTTTATAACTATTATATATATAATTTTTATAAATAAATCTATATTCGATTATATATTTACTTAAACATTATCAAATTTTTTAATTAAGTTATTGTTATGTTTGACGTTGCATAACACAATTATATAAGGAAATAGTTTTTAAAAGCTTAATTTAAATATGAAATTTAAATAAAAAATTTCGATAATCATGTAATTAATAAAATACTGGTCCTATTTAGGTAATAAAAGAAAATTAATATTTTAAATATTGAGTCCTATGAAAGTACTTTTTTAGATTATTATGAAAATCTATAATTTCACTAAATTCTCGATAGTCAGTAAGATGTTTTCTACAAAAAAAGGAAAATAACAATATTTTACAGATTATGATTGCTCACAATGTTTAATATTAAAAAAAATAGTAAATCTACATTTAAATTACTTCTTCCTTTATTTACTATTCACGTCGGCGCACTTTATTTTCATAATCAATTTTGTTATACAGCTGAGATTTAATTTTTTTTAAATGGCATTCATTCGTCAATTTGTTTGCTTTTACTCCTGATAAGGAATTTACATCTCAATGAAAATTGAAATAATGAAGATTAGAACAAATATATATATTTATTTATTCAGGTTTATTTTTTACTTAATCTCATTTCATCACCCCGATGCTCTGGAAGTTTCTTTCGAATGAAAAGGAAATAATGTGCAATATTAATTAAGATATATTATTGCTATTTTCTAAATGTTCATTTTTTATGCTTCATTAACATGTCTGAGTCTACACTATTAAACTAATCACATTACGCTTCTTTCGACGTCACAGAAGCAATCATTAATTTACGGGATTAGAACAATAAATTATGATTAAGAATTACGACATTCGGTCGTTCATGCATACATGAAATCAAATCGCAAAGATTTACCGATGTCAAATGTCCTGATGAAAAAATGACTGGAAACACGGCTTAACAAACTGTCGTTTGTTGCCACTCTATCGAGCTTTGTTTAACTAATTAATTCATCTTTTAAATTCGCTTAATCAAATCAACTATAGACTTCTTGTTTTATTTTAGTTTATAATTCCAATATTTATCATCATTAATTGGGACTATTTCTATTTTAATTCCTAACATATAAATTCAATTAGAAATTAATTCCAAGAAAATGCATTTTGCTCTTAAAATTTTTGTTTCTTTTAATTACATCTTCAGTATATTTTTTGAGTAATTTCATATTATATATTATTTATTTATAAAAAGATAACAAATCTCTGAAGAATTCAATTTTTAGTTATAACGTCTAATTTTCTTTTCATTCTCTACGAATGATTTCAAATGAACATAGAGTTATTCAAATTTTGTATTAATTATTAAATTTTATTGAATTTTATTTTAGGACCTCTTAGATAAAAAAGATATCCGTGAAATACTACCTTCTATATAAAAAAATAACTTTTAAATTCGTAACAGCTTGAAACATTTGAAATTGTTGAAAACAGTTTGAAAATTTTAGTTTTTGCTAAAGTATATAATCTGCATTAAAAAGAATACTGCGTGTTGGAAAGGTAAAACATTCCAACGTAGCGTTAAATGGAGCATACTCCATTTATTTTCGCGCTTCTTTACTTTAAATTATTCTAAAGTTGAATGTTCTTATTTTACCTCTCGCTAAACACATTATTCTATATCTTTTGATTCATATTCAATTGCGAGTTTCACATTCGTACTTCATTAGAAATTTATTGGCAATTTATCAAAGATACAAATTAATTCATATGTATTTATGCTATTATTTATCATCAATAGTCTTTAAAGATCGTACAAGTTTTTATTCTCGTAATTAAGGAACCTAATGGATTCGAAAGTTTACTTGCAGAATTATTTGATCTATAATCGAAAATATTTTTTGTATTTTCTGTACAAAATTTTATAGTATTATTATTTAACTTCTCTATATAATTTCATCATGCTCATTGGCATATATTTATACTTTTCATTTATACTCGATAGAATGAAAACATTATAACGATTTTCCAGCTTTTCCATACTCAAATAGTTTTAAAAATACCTTCACAGAATTATAAATATTAGTTAACATTCACATATATATAAATATTTAAAAATTTGTAAAAGATAAAAAATAATATTTAGTATTTAATAAAAATATTAAATTATGAATTATTTTTTCAATTTATTGTACAATATTTATTATATAAATAACCTAAAAATTATAGTTTATAATAAAACTATATTATATAATTTTTTCTTTTAGTATTTATTATCTTAAATTCTATTTTTTTAATTTGCCAAAAATATTTAAATAAATTTTTAAAAATTTCACATCAATTGTGATAAAGATAAATAATTATTTTAAATCGCATAGCAAATTAAAAATATATTTAGGTATATTATATAACCTTTTTAAAAACAGTATATACTTTTGTTCCGTAGTCTTTAGTTGTATATAATATCATACCAAAGACTAAATTAGTAATAGTTTTCATTCCTCTGCACTTGCATTTATTTTTTTTTTATACTTTTATCTAAAACAAAATATAACAATGATAAACAATTTTCAGTTTACATATAAAATATTTACATATATTGATCTAAATTCGTACTCTTACGTTTATGTGATCTTAGCCCTGTTAATTTAATGCATTATAAATTTAATCGAAGTTGTATAATGTAATTAAAAACTTAAATGTATTCAAATATAAAATGTAAGAGCTTGATATATTGATTAAATTGGTTAATTTGCCTATTAATAGATATCACAATTACCCAACTTGGAATAATACATTAGAAAACAACTAAGATAAAAACAAAATAATTTTTTTATTATTAGATTTAATTGATAGTTACGAAAGAGATTCTAAAGTCGATAAAAAAATTTAGAATATACATAAGTTAAATGAGTGTCGGCATCTCTAAACGTACGAAGATAAAAGGAGAGCAGAAAAATAAAACTAATTGATGATTGATTGGTACAGAATACTGTTATAAATATAAATTATTTTCTTTAAAAGAACGAATAGATTCTTTTTCCTTGTTTTTCCTCTTTTTTTTAAGAGATTTTATTTTCCGTCTCTTTTAAATTTTGAAGATCTAAAGTTTTTAAAGTTTATATAGTTTCATTCTTTTTTATTGAAAAAAATTCTTTTTCTTATGATTACAATGAGTTTTAAATAAGATTGTATCCTTTTTGTGAATAATAAAGCCCTTTATCTTTTATATGTAGTTATTTGAATGTATAATTTGTGATCGAAATTGTATTATACTTAAAAAATGAATTTCGTTTTAAAATAATTTCAGTTGAATATAATTTTTACATTTAAAGTAAGTGACAATCACTAAACACTATGAATAAATTTTCCTTAATAATCTTTTTAACTTTATTATAGTGAGATTACCTACTGTTTAATTACTTTATTTTTATAGAAGAAAATTATTTTTATTTTTAATAATATCTATAATTGATTTAATTAATACAATTTCATCAAATTAAGAAAATTACTGCATTACAATATTTATTATTTCTTAAAGATTTCAATATTTAATTTAATAATTAATAAAAAACTAAATCATAATGACATAATTTATTTTTTATTTTATTATTGTCTTTTACAAAATAGAATAATTGAATATTCATATCAAATGTATACATTTATATATAATTATGTAGAATTTTTATATAAATAGTTCTTTTATTATCAATCGGACAAAATTGAACAAAAATCAAAGATTATTTCAAGGGAAGAACAAAAGGTAAGACTGCTTTATATATATATATGCATATATTCACAAAGCCAGAGTAAAACTTAATCGAACCTATATTGAATAAACAACTTGCGAATGTATATCTAAAATACTCCATTTACAAGTTTAAGCAAAATCATGTATGTATTTATCCACTCTATAATTCAAGGACATCAAGTTTATCGTTTCTTTACATTAGCAACTTACATATATTTACCTCTGTTTTTCTGTTTGATTTCTATTGTATTTTTTTATTTTCTTGATTAATATGAATAAATTTAATATGTAGTTAAGGTGTTTTCAGAAGAAGTGATGCAAAATTTATCTTATCAAAAGAAATTATTTATTTATTTAGTATTAATAAAATGAAGCAGTATATTATTTAAGAATTTAGTAATTAAAAAAAATATATAAATTATTGAGATAGGTAGATAATAATATAGGTATAAATGAAAGATCAAAAGAGTAATTAGTTATGGTTTTTATTTACATATGCCCAATAGATTTAAATAAAAACGTTAATAAAATTAATTAATTTCTTTATAAAAGAAATATATAAAATTATGTTGTAGAATTTAGATCATAATAGTTATATGTTATATTATATGTTATATTATATATGTTATAAATATTATAAATCATATGTTATATTATAAATATATTCGTGATCAATGAGACAATTTATTACGAAATTTGGTCTTAATATGAATAAGCAAATATGTTATAATCTTTACTAATTTTATGAATTTTATTTATTATATTTTTCAAAAGTGATTCGAGTTTTAAAAAGTTTTGTTTTAATTTTAATTTGTCAGTAAATAATTAATTTCGTTTACGTTTATCATTACGTATAGAAAATAATCGTTAATTTAGAAAAACAAAATTTAATATTCAATCTATGGTAATAAAAATTAATTATGTACATATGTATACATGTATGTGTATGTATGAATGCCTATATATGCATATATTAATTTAATGAATTATATTGTTACTAAATGAAAGTTATTTGAACAATATTCAATATATAGTGAAGTCTTGTACTATTAGAGAATTTTCAATTGTTAATTAATTTTAATATTACTATTTGAAATAATCGACTTAAGCCGATACAATTAAAATTTTAAAACATAAAAATAAACGATTAGTTCATATAAAGTTTCTCTAAATTTATTATTTTATCTGAAAATGTATTTAATATTACTACTTCGACTACAATTTAAATTACTACGGTATTCATTGAACTGAACAGTAATATAATATTGAATTAATCGATAAAAATAAATACTATATATTTATGCGAACTTAGATTTGCTTAAAATAATTATATTATATGTTGTTACAAATTTACTAATCGAATAATTATATAAAAAAGATAAATTACAAGATTAATTACATTGTGTCCTAACAAACCGGGTTTTGGATTGGACGCAATTCAGCGTAATATATTAGATGCATATCATAAAATATGATTGATATTGTAATTAACAAAATTCATCAACCAAAGTTGTCCCGTAAATTACTTGTGGGCTATATGCTATTAAAGCGATTACTAGGGCATCTATTAGTTTGAATGAAGAAAAGTATTACAACGAGATGACATCAATCATGCAGATAAAACCTTCGTTACTGCATTATATATTATGGATTTTTTTTTCTTTATACGATCACAAAACTAGCTTATAATAGATATGTTTACTATAGAAATTGATATAATCATGGTTTGTTCATTGATTAATCAAGGCATTGTTCATTTTTAAGAAGCTTAATTTTATTTCTTTTCAAATTTACAAGTGGTCCTTTTATATTTTGTACAATAAAAATTCAATTATTTTTCTATGATAAATAATAATTTCTTATATTATAGTGCCTAATTATTTTAATTTAAAAAATAATAGTTTTATTATAAATGTTATTATTCGATTATTTTTATAAAGTATTAAATGACACATTTTCTAGCCATATATTGTGTATGCATGCACGTGTGTGTGTTAAAAGATATTTAATTTTATTTATTATATATATTCTACTTATCATTCTATAATAATTATTGAAAATAAACAATGATGTCGTAACATAAAAATCACATAAAATAATGGTATTGCAATTAAAATAAACAATTGTAACTGAATAATCATTTGTTTCTCATCATGGTTATCAATACAAGAATCCATAACAAATGAATTCGATTCAATATATTCGGTCATCATACCATCTGATTAATGAAAATTACAGTTTGTCATTAAATTGTAAGTTCATGCCGTCTAAAGATTACCGATTGCCAATACAATAAGCAAGTCATCATCGGTAATTCGCATAGAAAACTGCGATGAAAGATATCGCGGAATGGTCGTTAATCTAATAAGAAGTAAGGTAAAATATAACTTGCCAATCGTACTCGATCGCTGTCAGCTGTAAATATGCAGAATATTTGCTTCATCAGGTAGTGATGCAGTAGTAGAGAAAGAGGCACGAGATATCTAATGTTTCTGTAGTAGAGACACGGATCAGACTTAATTCTTATGATAATTGAGGCCAGTTCGCACGGGTATGCTTACGATGTTAGTGCATGCACATGCACTAGAGTGATTAGTCAAAAGTTGAATAAGGATGTACGAGGGTGTGGGAAGTGCGCAGGCGCCGCTCAATAAGAGCTCTTGAAGCAGCCCTGCTTTAACCTAGAAAATCAAAGGGGAGAGTCGCGCCGGTTGGGCCAACCTATGCTGCATACGCCAATTGCGCCACTTTCTTCGGCTAATCCGAGGCCTAATCATCGAATCAACAACACCCTGTCGATTTTGAGATTCCAGATAAAACTACAGCAATTTGTTTATCTGGTGTTGCAAGTTTTTATACTATTCATTTATGAGATTATTCCTATGTGTATAGTATTTTTTATTCATTCAATCAATGTATCTTATAAGCATGCAATTAACTTTATTTGAATTTCCACGTACTTTTTAATATAACAAACGTTTTTACTTTTATGTCTAAACCTAACTAAGAATGCTTCAAAACTTTTCAATAAAGATATTAGATATTTGATATTATTGGTTTCTTATGTACATGGCTTTATTTAAACAAATTGAAATTGATACTATACCTTAAATATTTTTAATGCAAAGGTTTAATAAAAAATGATATGACAACTTCGTATTTATATTGATAATTAGATTAACATATATATCCTTTTTTTAGAGATTATAAATAAAAATCTATAGTTTAATCATACATATAAATATTAAACTTTTGAATTTAAGTGTGTGGTAAATTTAGTATTTTAATGAAATACTTTTATCTATTCTTTAATTTTTTAATGAATATAAATTATACATTGGTTTTTGTCTAAAAGACTAATGCATTTCATAAAAAAATATATTTTGATTATTATTTAAATATGAATATTTACTTTCTTTATGAGACTAAGTACATTGCTCGTATATTGATCACTCTATTTAAACAAAAAAGAAAGATAGTAATATGTAAGCAACTACTTTCAATTTTTTATATTTTGATTGAATAATTTTTGAAAAAATTAATTAATCATTTTTTTCATTTCAAATAGTAAACGAAACTTTTTATATAATAATATTTCATTAATAATCGTTTAAATAAGTATAAAAATATTAATTTTATTATGTTATAAAATACTCTTTACATTCATTTTTAAATATGTAACAGGTTTAAATATTTGATAAACTTAATTATTTAAATGTAATTTTGTTACCTAATTAACTTGAAACGATTAATATAACAAACTAGTTTCTTAACTAAATATTGTATAACTTTATAATTAAATGTCACATTATTATTGTAAGATTTCTCATTAAAGTAATAATTAAGTGAACAAATCTTACTTAGTATTGGAAAATAAAAATAAATCTTATATTATTAATCACAAGCATTTACAAAGCATTATATATTTAAAGTTAAATAACTTTAAGGCATTATAATTTTTATTGGCTACTTTTATTGAAGTATATTTAGTTTTCGCATAAAAAAATTAATTTTGTTTTTACGAACAACAGTATTTAAAAAAATTTAAAACATGAAATTTTTGTAAATATATTTTTAAATTATTAAAAAAGAAAGGACTTGATAAGAAAAGGAATGTGTATTCAATCTTCTAGCACTTCCTATTATTAAAAACCGCTTAATAAACTTCGAAGGTCGAGTGCGCGCGCCTCTTGCTTTATTTTTATATCCGCTTGTCGACTACCATAAAATTGTCAAATTAGTTTTATAGATCATATTTTATGAACTACACTATTTAGTTCAGAAGATACTGAGCTGCAGATTACATTCTTACTAATTTATTCTTGCAACATATATAATTAAATAATTCTGCGTAATAGTGAAGGATTATAGTTTTCTCTTATCAACGGAGTTTCTATTATGCTTACAATATATTATAACCAAGCACATATGCTCTTATACTATTAAAACAGAATCTTCGTTCAAATCCTCTTTCTCTCTCTTTGGTTTACTTATAAATACTATTTTTTATCTTTTAAAATATCTTTTCTTTTCCCCTTCGACGTCTTACTCAACTAATGAACAAATTTTTACATCCTAAAGAGTTAGCATAATAGATTCACCGTCTGCAATTAATGTTATTTT
This sequence comes from Ceratosolen solmsi marchali, assembly GCF_000503995.2. Classification (NCBI taxonomy): domain Eukaryota; kingdom Metazoa; phylum Arthropoda; class Insecta; order Hymenoptera; family Agaonidae; genus Ceratosolen; species Ceratosolen solmsi. The sequence goes on along the minus strand of NW_011948449.1, from coordinate 1,193,992 downwards.
GAAACAAAAATCAAATGCTGTACTGTAAGTGTATCTTCGATAAATCAAGTGCAGTACAATGTCTTGAATGTTATGTTGCCAAATTAAACACAATAGTTTTCTAATTCAAAATTATAAATATAAATATATATATATTATAAGTATTGACAACTATAACAATTTTTTTTAATACAAAATACGTACAAATATAATTAATAGTAGAATTAGAATTAGAATTAGAATTAATAATAGAAAAATTATTTCACGTGCAAAAAAGTCATATATCAACGTTCGTTTAAAATTTTTTCCAGATATTATTCTTATTAAATTAAATACAATAAATAATAATAATCAGAACATTTGAAAGCTTATAAGAAATAGAACATTTATTACCTTAAGAGAAGATATTGTTCTGACTGCAGGAAGTTCGGATGTGCGTGATTGCTTTGACTTCGTGACTGCATATAGCAGATGAAACCAGAATGTGCCACGCAAAATATCAAGACAGCAAGTTTTTTTCCTAAACACTAGTAAACCAAATACTACCTGCAAAAATCATAATGATACATCATAATAATACATAATAAAAATACATAATATATTTTGACAGAAGAGATGTTGAGAGGCTTATCATGTTTTTAAATGGTAATGATCTTTGCTTGCAACCTATCTTTGCTCTTTTGAAGCATTACATTAACTTTCTATATATTTTTAGACTTTTTTGTCTTTTAAATATATTAATTCTCTTGTAATATTAATTTTTAAATATAGTGTAAATATTTAAAAGAGTATTAATAAAATTGATTAACATTTATGAGTTAACAAATTGATTTTTTCATTTATTTTAATTATATAGTTTATGAATTTCAATTAGTAAATACTTTTAGAATCGCTTTAATTCCATGATATAGAAGAAAAATACAAATATTATAATGCAAATAATAATGCGAAAAGTATTAAAATTTGTAATGGTTACAGATTTTTTAGATACAATACTTTCTTTGAAATTAATGTTATTTTTACTTTATCATCACTTTTATATTCATACTTAGGCACTTGTTTCCTAACTCGAAGAACAAAGAAGCCGCAGTTTTTAAGTAGTAAAACTGTGTCATTATTTTTCCAATCGTTAACAATTGTAATAAAAAATTTACATTATAATTTGCGATGACGAAAAACTATTAGCGTATATTTTTATGTAAGGGTAAGAAATAATTACGATGCCAATATTACATATGTTGAAGTAGTATATATACTCTTACTATATATACGAACCTCGATAATTAGTTATTGAACCTGTTAATTTTTTAAGTAATATTGGTTAAAATGGTCCGATTAATTAATTTATTATTTTTATACACTAAATTCAAAACTTTTAATCGATTGTTTTTATTAATAAAACTCTTCGAGATAGTATTTTTTAATTTGATTTATTATATATCAAACATGTAACCAATTTTTATGAAAATCAAATAAATGCGCTTATCACAATTGAATCGCGATTTTCTGTATAAATCAGTTATTGTAATAAAGAAAATTTTTTAAATTATAAATTAACGTATGTATTACAATATGTATATAAATATTTTTCATATTTATTTTATATTTAACATTTTATGTGAAATGAAAACTAAATTTAAAATTTTAATCTACAGTAAAGCTGGATAAAAGATAATTAAAATGATTATTCATCAATACTAAATATTACTAATAATCTTCGAATATATTTGTATTATTTCTTCGTATTAATTAAAAATATAAATTTATTTGTAGTAAAATTTGTTGTACTGATTTATGGCAACTGAACTAAAATTAATAATATAATTCAATTAATAAAAAATTAATAACATAATTTGAAAAATTAAAATCATATTTTTAAGTTTTAATTTTCTGAAAGTAATAATAGAAATTGTAAAAATATTATATAACTTTATATCTGTACCCATTTAATATCACAATAAGCATATAAATCGTAATTTATATGCTAAAAAATAGATATTATTAACGTTAAAGATTAAATTTGTATATAAATTGTAATCCAACAGTAGAATTTTCCCAACCCTCACACATGAGAAAGATGTAAAGTCTACTTATACTGCTATATCCTTTATTATTTACATTTTATATTTAAGTTAATAAGTAGAATAGATTAACTAGAGAGCTGATTTTAATATTTTTTAGCATACACTTTATTTTTTAGCAACAACTATATTTTATTTGTATCGTAAGAAACATTTAATCCTCTTTCACTTGCACACATGTAGTTCAGATCCGAGATATACCTAAATTTATTTAATAATTTATAAATTAAATTAACTAATTAAATAATAAATTAAATAATAATAATTTTAACTAATAATTGGTACAAAAACAAGAATATATGTCACTAATTACAAGAATATAGTTACAAGAATAATAGTCACAAGTTATATGTGTAGTAGATTCAAAAATTCTTAATTTTTATCTGGGTTGTTAAATTTTTTGGAAAATAAGGGTAACAATGTAAATGAATTTAAAAAAGATATATTTATCAGCCTATTCATTAATTTATTTTTCTAATTAAAAATGTTACTACATTAAGAACAACTTAATATATAGATAGCCATTTATGTGTTTTCACAGTTTTTCAAATTTTTAATTTAGGATTAGTTGGTTTGTCAATTTGTTACAAAAAATTGTCTGTATAATAATATGAGTTTACACCATAATACTTTATTTTAAACTATAATTTTTTTTTCTATTTCATTTTGATATTTCAATTATTCCAAACCACTAAGCCTTATGGTTGTAACATTAATCTATTTTTTTAAATTTTGTTAATTCATTAAATGGTGCTTTTAATTTATTTCTGTTTATTTATTTTAAATGATAAAAAGAATTATTATTACTTAAAAGTACTGATACCATCATATTATAGATATAAAGTCCGTTGTTGCACGCGACGAAATATACTATCTTTCAAACTAATGAAAAAATGAACTTATATAGGTAAAATGAATAGAATACAGTTATAGTAATAAATTATATTTTATATTTGATGTAAAACAGTTGATAAATGATAAGACTATTGTACTTTTTTCATTAATTGAGACAATTTTTATAAAAATACTATATTTATAAAATACAGTACAAGATCTATTTTGTTGATTGCTTATTAATTAAATGATTTTTTATTTTATTTTGGAAAACTCAATTATATTTTTGATATTGTTTAATATATTAGACTATTTTAAATTTATAAAAAGAAGTAATTAATTGAAATTATTAATATATTCGATATTATGTAGAATATATAAATACAATGATATTTTTATGAAATTTTTGTTTTTCTTGGATCTTTTGGTGAACTGTCATTTGACAAATGTAAATAACTATATTTCTTGTTGTTTTTCTACATATTTTTTGTGCTCTATAAATAAATACTTTAAATATTGAGTTTATAAAAAATATAACAGTATACATGAAAATGTTCAGTTTTTAAAAAGTTTTTAAAAATTGTAGATATTTTTTTAATTTGAAATCTTGAAAAATTTTTATATTTTCAATATACATCTTGCTAACTAAAACCTATATTTTCATTTCTATACTGAGTTATAAATCTGATTAAAAAATTGAATCATTGAATAATAAATAATAATTGTTATATGGAAAAAGCATTTTATATAATCAGTTGCGCTAAAAAATCATTTTATAAATATTATCACTATTTTAAAAAAGTATTAATTAAGTAACATATTATTAATTTATTAAGTTTAATTAATTAATTAACAGAGAAATGATAAGTATTTAATACCTATTTATATTTATTAATTAATGTATTTGTGGACAATTTTGTTGTTGTATTGGTAACATATATATAATTTATATTTATATTCGATTATTGATAATCTATTATTTATATTTAATTTATATTCTAACTTATACAAAATTTGTTTTAAAGATTCAAAAAAAAATATTCTTTTGAATTATATCATTTATTTTTTTAATTTTCAATGTTTTATTATAATACGATTTCTTAAAGTAATTACTATAATTAAAGACTTTCCGGCATCTCATGAATTTCGTAAAATTTTATATTTAAATACTTTTATTTAGCTGCATATTAATTAGGCATCATAATATGGTTATATGATTATTATTTTAATACTTTGATTGTTAATGTTCTAATTCTGAGATTATTGAATTATAGATTTAAATAATTGGTTTTAATTAGCATTTGTTAAATGGTATGATATAAAATTAAAAGTCGTTATATGATACTTATATAGAAATAACATTACATCGTCAGTTAAACGACCATATAATGAGAACATATATTTTAAAAATAAAAAAATTTTAAAAAATAAAAATTTGTTAATAATTAAAAAAAGAACTTGCATTGAATGTAATATAAGTCTAAAACAGATGCTTATTAAAGAGCCATAAATCAACAGAAAAATACATTTTTAGAATTAAATTTGTTATTGATTCATTTGGTATATTAACAAAATTTCCAACTGTTGATACATCAAAATCATGTATTAAAAAATTTTAAATCAGCGAAATAAGCATTAAATAATATTTAATCACATTTTTATAAAAATGACGTGTCATTTATAAAGTAGTAAATTCCCGATTAATCTATATAAGATTTAATTTAATTCGGCAATTTAGTATTATATAAAATTTTAATCATCAGGAATTAAGTCAGAAAGATAAGCTGTGACATGATCATAATGTAAAATAAAAATTGCGAATGATTTCATGTTAAATTCACGTCCTATCAGCTTCTTTAATTGTAGCGCGCTCTCATGAAAGATCACTAACCTCATTCGCGTATAACTAATAAACTTCGCATAAGGTGATGAGATAAGCGGCTCTGATAACTTACGATAAAGTTTTGCGATAATGGTAACTAAGAGGAGGGAAAGGATGCGTCTTCCCGCATCACAGCACTACTGACCGTGCAGAAGTAGTTGTTTGTGGAACTGCCAAAGGTCGCCGGTAGCGAAGAACCTAAGGTCGTATGGGCTTTTACGAACTTCGTGCACCCAATTTTGAGTATAAGAAGTATCAGCTTTACCACCAAGACCTAGTAGTAGTATTGTTTGCGCATCAATCGTCTTTTACTTGTCATTCGTTATGCTAGGGGGGAACGAGGTAAGGTGAATGTAATAGTCCTAGATTTTTTAAAGAAAATACAAGTGACCAGATATATCATCTCTAAATATATTAGATGTATCACAAAATTGAATCATTCTTAATCAACTATTATAAATAATTCACAATGGCTCTCGCGTAATGTTAGATCTTGCTTTGTCTTTGTATTTAACAAATGCCTAAACTTTCAAAAGACTACTTTCTACTGATAATTCCAAGAGATACTTTTCATTATAATGATCTGTTAAGGTAATATTCCATTAAAAAATTATTCTACAAAGATGGCAGTTGAAAGTTTTTAAATTTAAAAAGAGTTTTTATTTATTCGGAATTTTTGCAAAAAATAAATTTAATTTGTATCATTTTATTTATTTAAGTCTATGTTTTATAAATCGATGTTTGCTTATAGTTTGAATGTTTTTCCTTACCAGCCCATGTAAAAATATAAATTTATAAATCGTAGAAAGGTTTGATAATTTTTTGGTATTTTTCTCAATTACAAGTTAATGTTGGAAAGTAGAGTTTTATATTTACGAAGTAATTTAAAATAAAAGTTATGAACAAATGTAATGTCAACACAAATTATTTTTAATTGTTACTATCACGTTACTTTTTCTTTTTGAAAATACAAAATTCTAGTCCAAATAATAGAACTTCGTCAAAAATTGAAACAGTTTACTGTTTTGACAATTTTTAAAGTAAATAAGATGCCTTTAGAATTGTCATTTTCTTGTATTAAATGTTAAATATTATTAAGATTTCGGTAAGTAAACTTATAATCAATATTGTTAAATTTTATATTGGCTCTGATATACCATATTTACATTATGAAGTATTTATATTTTTTCAATTGAATTATGTTCAATGTGATATAATAAATTTTGAATTAAAATTTTACCAAATACGTACAAATTAAATTATTAGTAATATAAGCGTAGTTATATTAAAAATGATTTCGTTAAAAGTCCAATTTTATCGTTTATATATATATACATAAGCTTTTTTATTTGTCTGATTTATTCGTTGATACGTTATGTTTAATTTTTAATTTTTAATCATTTTAAATAGATTTTTTCATATCGTAAGAGGTAAATGCTGATAATAATGACCAAATTTGTATTATTTCAATGATTCATACAATTATGATGACGATATTGTAAATCGCGATAAAATAATAAAGAGCCTTGTTTGGTTACAGCTTACATTACACACGTATTGTATTTACATTGCATTGTTGTAAAACAATAATAAAGTTTGCTTATTAAAAAGCCTTTAATGAATTAGTTATTTGTTTAATATTTTCAATTTCAATAACCATTACATTAATAATATTTGAAAATAATATAAACGAATTAGTATTTTCATTCACGCTACATTTTGATATCTACATAAAAAACCCAATTATTAAAGACAATATTTTTATAATAGTAATTAAAATTTCAGTGCCTCCATCGAATTTTATAAAAATATATTTGAAAATATCTTAATCATATAATTTTATTCAAATTATTATTTATATAAATCATAAGTTTTAAATATTGTACTAACGAATATAATAATGTAATTTAAAGTAAATTGTTTCAAAAAATCATAAATGAAAATAAATCGACTATTTCTTCGCTAGTGATATTTGTCGAATATTTATTTTAAATTCAAAGAACTAATTACATTTTAAATAAATATAAAATAATTTTTTTAGTTCATTACCACAATATAATTGTGATTTATACATAGAAAAATAAAGTTTATTAATTTTCAATTAATTTATAATTTTGTAGTCACGTTAATTTTATGTAAACCATATAATTTAGTTGGAAGGTTGATCTGTTCAGTTTCAATGTATTCATCCATAAAATAGAAGAATAATGACATCCCGACGAGACTTCAACAATGCAGGTGGTATGTTATATATCTTAATTATATACTTTTCTTAGTTTATGCTCAGGACATCATAATAATTCCTATTAATAATTTATAGCTTTAGTAAATAATAAATACAAATTATTTTTTATTTAATTAAATATGAAATTTGTCTTGTTATTAGAACAAAATTATTATAATTATAAAATAATCTAAAATTATTATACATAAGAACTTAATTACTTCATATTTTAAACCAAATCATATTGATTATTATATATAAATATTGAAAAAATTTGTATTCAATACTGGGAAGTTATTAAAATCTGAAATTTAATATATATAAATAACAACAAAATTTATATAGTATTATAAAAATACAATGCTTATAAATATTTTTGAAAAAATGATGTAATCAGAATAAACATAAATTTTAATTGTAGAAATAAAGTAAATTTAAAATTTTTAAACTATTCACTTTTCGTTTAAAACTGGAATGTATTAATATTAAATCACTCATGGAAATAGATTTAAACTTTTATATTTTCATATATATAATAATGTCCATCGTATTAAAAAATAAATGTATTTAAAATATAAAATATTAATAGTAAAATAAAATCTAAATAGTCTTCCGTATTTGACATATTTAAATTAAAAAATATTATTAAATAAATAAATAAAAGTCAACATTAATTAACATTTAATAAAAAGCCCCTCTAAAAGAAGAATCAGTAAAGGATAAGATTGAACATTTTCGTCACTGACCTCGTGATGCCTTATCAGTAACAAAGAAGCCAATATATACAAGAGAATTATATTTCCTTTTATTTTATTATGCACACCTTAAACTTTTATTAATAGAAAATTTTTTAATTATGTTATCATTATTTCAAATAATATTGTGTTAATGGTAATATATATAACATAGAATAAGAAAGAAATTCGAAACATAACTTGTATTTTATTAATTTAAGTAGTAATCGCAGTTATAATAAAAAAACTTTTTTTTATGATAATAAAATCATATTTTATAACTATAAATTAATAATTAATATTATAGTATTATTTCTTTCCTACTATAAATGTTCCGATTAGCTATTTTTAATTGATTAAAGATAAATAAGTTAGTTACGATGTGCTTTCAATTCTTATTATCACGATATGTAATCATTGAATTTATTTGCGTAAAAACAAATTTAAAAAAATCATTTCTCAATTTTGAAAATGTTTTTATATGCTCACAAATTAATATATAATAAGTAATAAATGAAATAAATAAGAGAATATTATAAACGTCATCAACAATATTAAATTTAAAGTTTTTTTTACTATATATTTAACGAACTGCAATTATAAAGAAAAGATTTTAATTCCCCTCTTTTTGAATAAAAAAATAACATCCATAAATAATTAGCTATCTTTTTGTGTTTTTTAATAAAGTATGTTATTTAAAAAAATTTAAACTCAGTACTGTATATATAGATTTGGTCAATATTTTAAATTATAACAACAAAAATTTTAGTTTTTATAGAAACATCTTATAATGTAGAGTTAATGTACTAGCAAATTATTAAAATGGTAAAAATAATATTAAATCAAGATTTTATCTATTTAATTTATAAAAATAGAACTATAATTAAAATATTCAATATTATTATTACATACAAATATTATTATTATTTGATACATTTAATTTAGAAAAATATATTTTTTACTATTATTTTGATGAGTATATATATAAGCAAACAATTTATTTAATCTGATTGAATTTTTCAGTTATTATGTATATTATCAATATGCAGTATGACAATTTTATTATATAAGAATATCAAATTTTTTCCTGGCCATATGAAGCAAACTAATTTATTTAATAAGTTTGAATATTTAAAAACTCCATCCAATTTTCTGAGAATGCTGTCGACAGTACCAAAAAACACTGCCAAGTATATGTTAAAATAATTAATCATGTTTAGAAGATTATTTGAATACGTCAAAATATTGTTTAAAATTGTCATTTACAATTTTCTTCTTTCATTAAAAGTAAGGTAAACGTTTGTTTCTCTGAGAACGAACTTAGAAAGTTTATTAAAAATCATAGAAATACTAGCATTTCTATGATTGGAAAAGCGCGCAACATCGATGCAGAGTTGAAAGTACATAGAAACTTCGGGAATATGGAAATATAAAACATTTTGATTGAATTTTATTTATTTCAGAAAAGTGCGAGTTCTACATTGACAAAAATATAAATTGAACAATGTACAAAACATTGTACTTCATACAATATTCTTCCTGTTTACTTTTTACATGATGCATTATATATTTCTGTTGCGTTGATTATCCATTATCAATTTTTTGGTAATTTTCCTTTCTTTTTATAAAAAAAGCATTATATTTTGTTTTTTAATGTTTTTATTTTCTAAATATGTATTTTGTAAAAAAGTAAAACTATCATAATAAAACTTTTCATTTTCTATTACATGAATTTGTTATTTTTAAGTCAAATTTATATATAAATTTATTTATGCAAATCAAGTTATAATCATGACGTATTATGTAATATAGTATGTAAATAATAGAATTACAATTTTTAATGTTTGCTACATCTATTTGAAAATAAATTCTTTAAATCAAATTTTATCTATTTTTAATATTAAATTTATAGTAATAAAAATATTTATTCTTTTTAATATTTATTACAATTTAAAAGAAAAAATTTACTATTTATTATTAAATAATTATTTAATTAATCATTAACATGTTATTAATCGAGTCAACAAAAAATATTTCTTTTTAAATAAATATTAAATAAATTATTTTTCGGCTGTAAAAAATTTGTATTAATGGTGATATTAAAATTTATTTCTTTAATTTTATCATTTCTTCATTATTAAACCAAAATATTAAACTGTTTATATGATAATTATTATACGCTGTTGATAAAGTATTTGCTATACAAAAATAATAAATATTAAATAAAATTTTATTTGCATAATAACAATACCAGGAAATTAGTATTTAATAATAAATATAACAAACTGTAAGATTAATTTTTTCAATCAAAATATATTTTAGACTGTAATCATATATGAATATAATATAAATTTTGCGTGTCAAAAAGGTCAATTTTAGAAAAATTAAACTTTTAAGTATGCAACTGATTATATTACTAAAGGCTAATAGAAAATTTTAAAACAGTCGATAAGCAATCAGATTAAAAAATAATGAAAAATCAATTACCTGTTTTTGATTTTTCAGCCTTATTTCTGATATTTATTATTTTCATACAAATATTTTTTATTTTTAAAGAACTGATTATCTTAATAATATAATTTTAATATTTCTTACATATAGCTTATGTGTTAAACTATTTCATCTATCTTTAAATCGTTACAAGGCATATATGAGGCACTTTTATAAATTCATATTTATTTATAATTTTCATATGTAACTGCTTTTAAAGTAAAATTCTTGATACTCATTTTTATAATATAATACTCGATTAAATATATAACCATATAAAAAAAACATCGATATCATAAGCAATAGTTTATTTTATAAAATTTACAATAGTTTATTATATTAATATATTTTAAAAATTAATGAATTCAGAAAGTATTGCACTAGGAAAATTATATATGTTAAGGAATATTGAAGTAAAATAATAAGATACAATTATTTTCTTTCCAAGGATGGAATTATAAGATATTAGTAATATAATTCAACTTGATACATTAGTATCCTTTATTACTTCTTTAATCTAAATTTAAAGTACAATTTTCTAAAGGCAGTCACAAAATAACAGCTACACAGGTACGAAGACGAGAACAATACATAAAACAGAATTGAAAAAATGTCAATAATGTCAAAATGAAGCTTGCTTTTCTTACTCATGCATGAGAAGAGAAAAAGGAAAGAAACTATGGCACATTCTGTATCTAATTGTACAGAAACAAGAGACACGTAGATTCACTAGATTAAATTAATATACAAGATGTACGATAGACAGCGGGTCTATGGCTCAGCGCTTATATACAGGAATAAAAACAAGAGATGCATCAAGAACGCCACCAAACGAAGTGCTTCGCAAACGTCGAAGAAACACCGTTTGTTGAATTGAGGTTGGAACTTGAGAACTGTTTCGTAGCAAGTTGCTGGATGTGTCCGACCTACAGGTAGTTTAAAAATGGCGGTGATAGTATATTTGTCGTCGTTGCTTGCGCACGTGAATGCGTGAATGATGAGAGTTTTACATTTTGGATGAACGAAACACATTGTGCCTACTGCGTAACCGTGCGGGTCTCATGCGCATTCAAGTCACATAAGCCGGTTACTCTCGGATAGCCTAACCTAAAAGCGCACTAGAGCCCAAAAAGACAGGTTAACGGACTGTGTGATGTTATTACAAAAGCATCTCATCAACAATGAATTAAGACTTCGAATTGAAACTGTTGTATTCAGCTGACTTTCCGAATCAAGTTTGTGAGCTGGTAATATTACGAATAAATATGCATAATGAATGTTGAAAATGTCTTTATGAATGTACTTGAGTAAGTACAAATCACAGAATTAATTATCATTAGGTTGTGAAATTGTCAACTTACCTGAATTTTTTTTTAATTCACTCTATAATGTTTTGTTGGTTCTTTTATTCTAATACATTTGTAAAGTGATAGTTTATTATTTGATAATTTTTTATCATTCTTATTCAGTTTTTATAATTTTGAATAAACTTTGAATGAGATAAAGTTGACACTTATTTTAAAATTGCATATAAATTGTTATAAAATACATAATTATATTTTCTTTTAAATTTATTAAAATCTTTTAAATATTTTCTTTTAATAGTTTCTAAGTATATTTTTAAATAAAAATTTAATACGTATTTTAAACTTCTCAATCAATATTATGATAGTGCTTTCAAATGATTTAAAAAATAATATATAAAACATTCATTTATACTAATAAACATGTTTATATACAAGTAATTTTTATATTATTTTGATAATATTGACAACTCATAAATTGTTGAAATAAAATTTTTTACCTTTTCTATTTGGAAAAATAATTTAAAAATTTCATTTTCAAACTCAATATATTTTTTATGAAAATTCAATTATTATTATTTCATTATAATATAAAGCTTATTAATTATAATATATAATATATAAAGCTTATAAACAATTAAAATTATTAATAAAAATATTTATACTCTTATTTATCTTTATCTGTATTATCAAGTTTTTAAACAAAAACAAATATGTTATTTGTCAATGCATACTACTTGCATGTAATATTTCTAAAAATATTAAATTTAAAAGATGATTAATAATATTATAGAAAAAATGTAAAAAATTTAAATAATTACATTAATAAATAAAAAATAAAACACATTAAAATGTTGAAGGTTGTAATCATTATTATGCAAATTTTGAAAATAATGTCTAAATAAAATATTCTGTATTTTTGTTCTCGTAAATTATTAATTTTAATTTTATAGTATTTGATTATATGTAAATATAAATATTGTAACTTACTTATAATTTATAGTCCCTAGAAAAAGATAAAATCTAAAACAAAGTACTTTTAGTTTCTATAAAATACTATATCATATATATATTATATTCTAGTTGAATACAATTAATTTTTTCTTATTCTTCTAAATATGAAATGGAATCTGCATTGTTTACAGGTAAATACAGTTGTAAAAATAACAAATATTTAAATATGGAGCATGCTGATCTAGTAACAGAAATGGTACATGTCGAAAAACTAACAACTCAAGAGAGGTTACATTTAGCTCGACACAGGCGTCTTCAACAACTAAAAGTATGGAGACAACGTGAAAAAGAATGGCTTCGCCACCAAATTAGACATTCCAGTAGTAAAAGACACATCTTTTTCAGTGACAGTGTAATGTTACTTGAAGCTGCAGCAAGAAATGATATTGATGAAGGTAATAAAGAATTATATTTGTAAAATAAATTTTTTTATACCTTTAGAATATCTAAATACCTTTTTCATTTATAATAGAATAATTGTTTTTTTTATCTAATTTTATAATATTAAAATAATTTGTAAAACAAATAATTTAACATGTAAATAAAAGTATATAATAAATCTTCAATTTATATATACTTATATTGGCTCAATTTTGTGTTTCTATAGTATATAAATTTCATGATTTTATTTTACTGAAAATAATCATAAAACATAAAATTTTACTTTTAAATATTTTATTATCAGAAGTGTTTCTCACATAATAATTAAATGACAATATTGTATCATTTTTTATTTCATACGCTATCTACTATAAGCTAATTTTTTCAACTTATAAAAACTTTGACAGTGCGAAAATTACTTAAGAAAGGAGTTAATCCAGACTCAACAAATGAAGATGGGTTAACTGCATTGCATCAGTGCTGCATAGATGATAATGAAGAAATGATGAAGCTTCTTGTTGAATTTGGTGCGAATGTAAATGCTGAGGATAGTGAAAAATGGACTCCTTTACATGCTGCTGCTACTTGCGGACATTTACATTTAGTTCGATATTTGATAGCGAAAGGTGCTAATTTGTTGGCTGTTAATGCCGATGGAAATATGCCTTATGATATTTGTGAAGATGAAAAAACTCTGGATTGCATAGAAGGTAATTTTTATTTATGGTTTGAATCCTCTATTATTATTAACTTCAATAATTTATATAAATAATTCTTTCAATAAAAACAGCAAGGTTTTATCTCTTTTATCTATTATATTTTTAAGCTTTAATTAGTTTTTTTAAATATTAGTATTTTATTTATTTTTTATTTTAAACAAATATATAATTAATATTTAAAAACTTATTTGTAATAAAATGATTAAGGTAATTTAAAATTTGAATTTTAATACAAATTTTCTTTTCATAGGCGAAATGGCTCGTCGTGGAGTAACGCAAGAATTAATTGATGAGACTCGTGCCTCTATAGAGATACAAATGCTGAGAGATTTGCAGAGAGTAGCATCAATAGGAGGTGATTTAGAATATAAAGACCACCAAGCTGCTACACCTGTAAGTATATATTTTCTGTCAATGTTAAATTGAAATCATCTAATAACAGGACATAAAAACGTAATTAATAATAAAATTATATTATCAATACTACTTTTATGTTACTTGGATATATATATACAAATTTTAGAATTCGTATTTAATTAATTTTTTGTAAAATTCTTATTTATTTCTTGATTCTTGTTTCATATACCAGTGGCTTGTATATATATACAAATTTAGAACATGTTATCATAATTCTTTTTGTTTATTTGTTTATTTTTAATAATTTGATATAAAATTCATATTTATCTCTTGATTTTAGCTTCATGTAGCAGCGGCAAATGGATATGTAAGAGTTGTTGAGTTTCTTCTTGATCAGCATGTTTCTACAGATGTTGAAGATAACGATAAGTGGCAACCTGTTCATGCTGCTGCTTGCTGGGGACATGTAAGAATCTATTACATAAATTAATTTATTTATGAGTTTTTCGTAATTATAAATATAAATTTTTGTCAAAATTCTTAATTTTTAAATATTTTTTCAAAGATAATCATAAATTGAATATTATTTCATATTTTCCGATTTTTATATAATACATATTTTTAAACATTTATCAAAATTATTTTAATATTTATTTATAAAAAAGATTAAATAAAACAATTAAATATATACTACTGAATGAATATAAGATCACTTCTTATTTCAGCAAATTACTTCAGTAAATTCAGTAAATTCTCTTCTAATTTGAAAATGTGTATTATAGTTGGAAGTTTTGGAGCTGTTAGTTCAAAATGGTGCTGATTTGAATGCAAAGAATAAACACGATGAGACGCCGGCTGATATATGCGAAGATCCGGAAATTCGTGAGCGAATAATGGAACTAAAGACTGAACAGGAGAGCAAAAAACTGCGCGAAGCACAGAACAGGCGAGTAAGAAGATCACAAAGCATCAATACAAGGACACAGAGTGTGCGGAGAACTTCCATAAGAGATAAAGTTCTTACGACAAAAAAGGATGCTCAAGAAGAAGCAAGGCTAAGGCTGCAAGCCCAACAAGTTAGTAAATATTTATAAATCTATTGCCTTCATTATGGTTATAAAATTTCATTTTTTTAAATGAAGTATAGGTGCAATGCAATTATAGTGAAGTTTTTTTTTCATTGATTTTGCAAATAAATTAAAATTTTTTAATATAGTATATTAAATGACTGTACACATAATATAAATATTTTTTGTTTAATAAGTATAAAATGTACGTATTTATTTATTCATAATACCTATGCAGCATACTTTTGGAAATCCCACAACTAATCTATCAACATCAGAAAACAGTATGGGAGGTTCAGATAATGCAAATGAAGAAACAGATTCGACCGCCTTGACGACTACAGTTCGAAGAGCTCCAGAGGGCAAAGACAACGATTCGTTTCTAAACGAGGAAGTCGATAAAGACTCAGGTAGATATCGAAGTTATTTCTGCTTGCATTGGTTGTGGTTCAGTAGAGTATTATGGTGAAAGCTATTTTAAGCTTCATGTAAAGCAGTATGTGTTATTTCGTTTTTCATTTATTTTTTCTATTTTATTCTTATTTTCTTTATATGAACAAATATAATCAATATTGGGAATCTCAAAGAAAAACCATATATTTGATTATAATTAGATAAACAATTTCAGTCTTTTTATACCAATAAAATTTTTCTTATAATTTTTGTGAAATTATAAGAGTAGTAAATATATACATGTATATATATATATACATTTTTAAATCTAAAAATTGGTAGATTTTTTATTGTTACACATTTTTCATCAACCATTTACCTGCTATTTCTGTGTTTTCTCTGTGCGGCACTTTCATCTCACTCGGGTGTATAACAAATTGTTCGAGGTCAGTTTTTTATGTAACTTTCTTACTTCTTTAAATTTATATTTGTTTGTGTATGTGTATGTGTTTGTACTTTCACACACACACACACATATACACATTTGTATATATTTTATAATTTAATATACATAATCATAAAAATAATCTTATATTTTCTTTCTATTGATTATTTAAAACTTATTAATGACATAAAATACTTATGCCTATATCAAATGGTATTTTATTCTATTATATAATTAATATTGATATTTCTGAAGTACTTACTATACAATAAATCTACAGTATTAACTTAAATAATGATTTTATGAAGTCAAGAGGAAAAAGTTTTCTCAGCATTAAATTAAAATGATATTTATATATTTTGTTATTTATTTAGTCATTTAAGAAAGGCCTTCTTAAATTTTATTTATTTACAACTTTAACAGCAAATTTTTTAAAAAACTTTTTCAAATTCATTGTGATATATTTCATATTCTATATGTTAAAAAAAATTAAATTACTATAATATAAATAATAAAAAATTTAGAGAAAAAGTTTCATTTTTCATTATTTAAATAAAAAAAAACATTTTTTGCCGATTTCATTTATATATTAATTAATTTTTAATAAATTTTATTTTAAGCTAATATAAACAAGAATTTAAAATTAAAAATATTCTTCATAATTAAAATATTTTTTAAAAAAAGGTATTAAAAATTTTAAGAAAATATGAAAATTGTTCTTTAGCTACTAAATTAATTTTAAAACGCTTTACTTGTAAATGTTAATATTTTCAAGATTTTATTGGGTGTATTAGAATTTTAAGTAATATTGTTTAACGAAACTACGAAACAATCAAATTTTGATTGTTCAATAAAAAAGATTGGTTTGTAATAATGATTTCTGTTATTTATATTGTATGTTTCGGATAGTTAGGAAACTTTATTGTAAATTAGCTATAAAGAATCTACTGTTCGGCGTTCTTGAAATTAAGGTTAAGCGGCCAAAGTACCAAATAATGATATTAATCTATGAACTGTGTACATTTCAATCTGTATAGAAATTTTTTATAATAGAATTGTGTGAGCAGAGTCTTTAAATTTTTAGTTCAAAAATAATCAATTTTATTAAATATGTTAATCTGAGCATAAGGTATTATTAATTATATATAAAAATAAGGCTCTTTTATTGAATTTATTTTGTAGCGAAATTTAGGCAGAAAACATTATGTACCACATTCCTTAAGCATTTTTTCACCATTTCAACTTAAAAAACTTATACACAATTTAGAATTTAGAATTTTATTAAAGTTTATTAAATCTAGTTCTGTGGTGAACGTATTTCTACGTATATGCGTTGAATATCATATTACGTTGTTATATATATACAGATGCGAGCACACTTAAATGAATGCACTCACGCACGTATCTATTTATTCATACAAACCGATGTATAAAATATAATAACAATTTATTATTTAATTTAAATTATCATTTTTAATAAAGAAGATATCATCCGAGAGCATTTTATTCATCATAGGATTCAATTAAACTAAATCCAAAAAAAATGTTAAAAAATTATTTATCCAGTTATAATAAATTAAATATTGCGAAAGTATTGGAAGCTAAATTTAAATAGAAAATAATGTTATCAAATCGTGATGATATCAAAAAATACATAAAAAATATATATTTTTTTTTTCTCTGCTATACTACTTTTAAAATCCCTTGAATATAATATATTAGTTTATTACATTTTTTGAT
Source organism: Ceratosolen solmsi marchali (assembly GCF_000503995.2). NCBI lineage: Eukaryota > Metazoa > Arthropoda > Insecta > Hymenoptera > Agaonidae > Ceratosolen > Ceratosolen solmsi. The sequence goes on along the minus strand of NW_011948449.1, from coordinate 1,176,348 downwards.
TATTACAAATTTAGTTATAATTCAACATATTTTTTTAACAAATATTATAATCAAGCTCTTATTCTAAATATATTTTTAAAATCTTTATGTAACTTTGTTTATTACAAAAATTATTCTAAAAATTTAAACTTAAAAGTTTCATTTTCTGTTTTACTATGTCCTCTAATAAGGCACAAATTATTTTAAAATCTATTCTTTTAAAGAAATGTTTTAATATATAATAATAATTATTTCCTAACAAAATATCAAAAATATATGCTCAAGTGTATTCATTGTTAACAATGTTTTAGAAAGTATAATTTTTAACAATTGGCTAATGCATGATAAAAGTATACAGTTATATATTGTAATCCAATAAAATGTTTTTTGAAAATTACACGAATTGCATGACGGTGGTGGTTAATTCTATTAAGTTGGCAATTACAAAAAATGTAATAAGTAGATTTCTAATATATTATAGTCATTGTAGTTAAATATATAAATCCACATTTTGTATAGATAGCACGTTTTATTTTATCTAACGATTTTACATATTTTTCATTATCTTTTTATAATTTGCAAAATATAAATAAAATATAAATATTTCAAGATCAAATTCTGTAAAATTTATTTACTCTAAAACTGAAATTAAAATATTAACATAAATGTTATATAATTTAAACTCATAAATTTCTATTTGAATTTTCTATGTATAGACTACTTATTGTTGGTCACTTGAGTAAATTCGAAGAAATTGTTTAAATAAGATTTATATCTAATATAATTTGAAATCACCATTTCAAATTACAAACTTAAAAAATATATTTTTCTTTCTAACAAAATAATTTGAGATTTAAAAAATTTATAAAAAAAATATGAAATATACATAACATACATAGATCATTTTATTTCATAAGTAAATTTAAAAAATAGTTATTTTAAGTTTTATCTTATGTTTAATTTTTTAATAAATTAATTTCGTAATTAACTTATAAATAAACTCACAATTATAATGTCTTATCAATAATACATAAATTTCATTTTATAAATGTTATATTTTCCATATTATTTCATAATTAAATACAATTTAAAGTTTTAGCGCAGTTAAAATGAATTTAAAAAAATATAATATATTGTAAAAACGAAATAATGGTTAAATAGTTATTAATTGTTACATTTAAGATTATTCATTTATAAATATCGTTTATAAATATATATTTTGATACATCAGAAATTGAAATTCTCAAATTTATTTAAAAAATTAATATCTAGTTTATATATTAACAAATTCATTAGACAAATACTCATAATTTACACGTAGATATTATTCAATAAGTAAAACAATTTAATAACATTTTAAATTTTAGTTTTTCCACAAATTTTTGTTCATTAGCGTGCCTCGCACTATAAATAATGATATAAATTACCAAATTGCAAGATTGAGCATATTTTTATTATAAACAAATCACTCCACATAAAATCGAAATGCATTAATATTTATAGACGCATTTTCCTTCTCCTTATAATCTATAACCTTATATATTTAATGATTAATATTGTTGCATGAATAGGTGAATATACCTCATACATTGAGATCTATGCTCTCAAGTAGGTAAATTGCGTGATTATATCAGAAAATGCCAGAGATTAGGTAGTGTTGTCTTGAGTTAACAACAGAGCGCGAGCAAATAAATAAAAATTGATGAGTTCGCCGTCTAGTTTGGAGTCGTCGTTTGACAAGACTTAAGCAGAGCACCTTCTGTTTTGCCTTGCGGCATTCAGACATAGGTCAGGACGATTCGCACCAACAGCAACATCAACACCAGCAACCAATTTATGCAGACGAGGCTAATGGTAAAATCAACATCCACGTTTCGGTGGTATTCGTTAAGTCTCTGTCTGATCTAAAGAAGCAACGGGCTCAAAACCGTACGAGCATCGTAGGACCTACGCAGTCTGGACAACAACTCGATACAAATGGGAACGGCCTCCGACCTACTTCAGTGTCCACCACATCCGGGACCGATGACTTTCGTAGGTTTACTGGCAACACAAGCGAGATCATCGGCGACAGCTGTGACGACAAGAACTGCTGCATCCTTATGTGAGCGACGCTTACAAATCTGAACCTCTTTTCTCTTCTTTACAGTATATTCAAGGTTTTTAGTAAATTATTTATTGTTCGATCGTATAATTCATTTCATTTAACAATATTTGGCAAATATGCTGTGAAACATCATTTGTAAAGAGCGTTCTCAATTCAGATCTGCTGTAATACATATGTATTATTCGTTCTCATCTCCTAATTAGTGTTTCATAGTTATATTCAGACTTCTGAATTTATAATTATTTCTTACATTTTCTATTATCTTTGTTTATATTATTTATCTACGTTTGTAAAAACAAATATTTACAGTAATTAAATGTAATATTAAATTTAGAAACATTTTCAATGACGTATATTAAAATTTTCGATGTTTCTCCATAGATAATATAAGTCATAAGATATTAAATTTTTAGATATATAAATTTATTGATTTAATTGTAAAACTTGCTAAATACTGAAAGTCAATTTAGAATTAAATAGACTTATGCTTTTATAATTACTTTAATAATATATTTTATTATTTAGCTTTGAGCATAATAGTTTTGTACATTCTGTATATAATTATAATAAAACAAAAATAATTGAGAAACACTATTTAATGAGTATTAAAATTTACAAAAAAATAAAACAGTTATGCACTTATAAAGAATAAGTAAATTTTTAAATATTTCGATACTTTTTTTAATAAAAAAAGTAAAGGATAAATTATTTAAGCGTATATTATGGTGTATAAAGTGTTTACAAATAAGCGATGAAGTCATCTTTGTATTTTCAGTCGCATGCATGCGTACGTAGAAATATTACGTAATGCGTGATTCTTAAATGTTTCATTTTAAAACAAATGCTTAAATTGGTCAATAGATTAAATCCTAAATATTATGTATATTTTTATATTTATATTTGTATGACATCTTTTCGTAATTTCATTTAAGATGTTATTTACACAAATAAATTGTTTATAAGATTTATAAAGTTAAAGGTAATATTATTTAATTTAATATAATTTTAAAGATTTCATTTTTATATGTGAATCTATATATTCATCAAAAAACTAAACATGACATACATTGTACAACATATATCTTACTATAGATTGTATATCTATAAAAAATTCAAAATTCGATTTAAATTTTTTAGCTCGTTAATTCTTAGTGATTTAATTGATTTAATATACTTATTTATTACGTTAAAATATTAAAAATTTGTTATTTATTTTAATTTTACTTTTATATTTCAGTATATAATGATAAAACATTGACCAATTTATACTTATTGTTATAGTTTTCATATTTATATTATATTAATTTTCATTCGTAATACAAAATATCCATTACAAAATATTCATCACATAATTTTTGTAGAAATGTCTATATTTTTTAGTTTTTACAATAAATGTTTTTAAAAGAAATTTTGTGACTGATTCTATTTGATTTAATTTTATTGTATGCTCGTATCGAGCATGACTTAAAATTTCGCGCATTTATTTAAAAGAAAAAAATTAAATAATTTTCCGTAATTGCTGGTAATACATATGAATATCCATACATATCAAACTACAAAATAATTTAACGACATATAACAAGCATTCAGTCAATTTGTTAGTAATAATAATATAGGTATATATTATAAAAATAAAAATATTTAACCTTAAAAGTCTGAATTTAAATGAATAAATTACTCGAAAATGAATTAAAAAGATTTAGTAATTAGTCAATGGTTTAATTATAAATTTCACAACAAATATAATTTTTTATAAGCTTTTTTTAAATGAAATATTGCGTAATATTGCTACATCCACCACATGAAGAATAAGTGTACCTAACGTGATTAATCAGTTTATATTTAATATTTAAAATTTTATACATAAATATTATATAATTATAAATATAAATTATATAATTCTTGTAAATGTGTAAATAAATTGTTATTTGATACTTCAACACTTTGTACGATTATAACAATAATTGTAGAAATTAAGATTCTTATTTTAACGTTAACAGTTAAAACTGCTTTTTAAATTTATATATTTTAGAATTCGACGTCAAAATAACTTATAAAGTATGCAATTATTTTAAAATACATAAATTAATAGATTCATAAATTATATACTTTTTTTTAATCTCGAATAATTATTTTATATATTCAAAATAAATTCTGTTACAAAGTTGAAAAATTAGTGGATAAACGTGTATTGAATTTTTCTTGCGGTATATGTATTTACAATTTTATATATATATATATATAAACGAATTGAGATATAAACTTTAAAATTTTATACATTTGAGATTAAAAAAAAATGTATAAGAAATTTGAAAAGTAAGATAAAATATATTTTCGCTAATAGTTTTTTTTTTAAAGTATGTTAAATTTTTATCGACTTCAATAATTGTAATAAATTGTACACTACATTACAAAAATTAGTACTATGGTTGTTATTATACTTCATATATTCATATAGTTAACAATTTTATTAAGTTCAGTTACGCTGAGATTTATTCCTTCGGTACTTTGCTACTTAATACTAAAAAATTTTTCATAGAGATTTCATCTAGTTGAAATTAAATATTGTTAATTAGGTTCATTAAAATTAAACATCGTTGATCATTATTTCGCTGTTTTTTTGTGTAGTGGATGTAAGATCGGTAAAATAAATTTCATTTTAATTTATTAAGAATGCATAGTTTAAGAATAAAATAATTTTTGTAATAAAAAATATATTTTACTTCAATAATACATATTTTAATTACAAAAGATGAATTATAAAATAAAATGATTCTGTAATAATTGCATAATCTTTTAATTTACTTTATTGTACGAAGAACGTAAAAAATTTAATCCATTTTACATTGTTCTAGTATACATATTTTTCATGAAACTAAAGTCTTATTGTTTAGCAATATATAAAATCGAATGTTGCTTAATTTAAAAAATAGTTTATTTTTTATTGAATGTACATTTTATAAACATGTATTTTCCGGATGTTAGTATTAAATACTTCATACATAAAAAATATTCATTGTAATACTTTTAAAGAAAAAAAATTTGAATTAGTTTGAATTAGCATAAAAAATAACAGTATATTTTAAAATAAACGGTATATAGTACTGTAATCTTCGATTTGTTTAATGTAAATAATCAATTACTGGAAGGGCTGTAATAATACTTTCAGATTTGGATTTAATTGGCTGGCGCAATTAAAATACTTATTGCAAATTTTATTTAATATGTAATATATAAAAATTTATTGTTATTCGTCTGAGAAACGAAAAGTATTTAAAGCAAATAGCGTATGGACCAAAATCATATATCACTTTGGAAGTGAGTATCGATAATATAATAAATTATATATATACTATAAATGTTCCATATATTTAGAAAACTATTTGATTCTAATGCGCTCTTTATAAAATATATATGTACTTCGTGAATAATATATTCATTTTTATTGTCTTTAATTATTAAATTCCTTGTAGCAACGAGGGAGATACTTTATATATAATAAAATGTATACATTATGAATTACTAATATTCAATTAGATTTTTATTATTTATATGATCATTTTCATGCTTATTTTAAATTTTTATATAAATGGCGATTGTAAAAATCATGTAAAATAGTTTTTTCGAATATTGATTATTTACCAACATATTTGTGTTAATTAAAATAATAATCACGAAAGTCTAATGCTAATGAATAAAATTTTGTATTATGAAATTTCTTATCGGTGTACAAATAAACTGCATTTATTGTAAAATTTTTTTAAACAGTATGAAAATTGTTACTTAAAATTAATAATGAAACTTAACTATTTCATTTTATTTTTAAAATAACATGAAATTTTATGTTTTAACACTTAGAAGATTGCTGATTTTATCAATGTACTACATTACTACATTACAATAAAAAATATATTTAATTCCATTTGACACTAATTTTAAAATACGAAAAAATGTTAATAGATAATTTAAGGTTTTAAAAAATAATAAGTAAAATATGTCTTTTTTAAATCTGTCATTTATTTACGGTCTATAATAGTATTTTACAAAAATACTAGTAACACAATTGCATGTTATTTTCTTAGTTTTTCAATTCTTTTATTTCCCATACGTAATTAAGACCCACGTGAGTTCAAATTTTTACAGTATTAAACCAAAAAACGATAAACATGTAATAAATTTAAGTAAACGAAAGATAGGATAATGACATAAAAGCTTCGAAAAAATATTAGGCCTTTTTCGGTTTATATTTTACACTTTCTTCTTCATATATAAATAATAGGAACAGCATTTTTCTCTATCAATTTAAATATCGGCAGCTTATTTTGAAATTAAAAATTAATTTTTGTATATACCATATTTGCATAATGAAATCATATGAATTTCTCTCGGTAACAATCTATGTCGAAATCTAATTATAGTCAAATTCTATTAATATATTTTTAATTTATATCTCTCGTAGTTCATTGCTGTTATCAAAAAAAATTTCAGTGTATTTGCTCTGTGTACTCGCAATGAGTAGCTGAAAATAATTGCACAAGGTGACAATTTTTCCAAACATTTTGTTTTATTATGTTTTATTTAGTAAATAGTTTTTGTGTAAGTTCACATTCGTTCGTCAAGAGCATACAATTATTAATGCTATTTTTGTCTTTTTTTACCGTTAGTTATTTTCCTTATTTCTTATATGAAACTGGAAACTTTTTATTTACTGAGGCTAAAATACAAATCTAATTTTATTGGTGCAATGTAAAATGATGTTCAGAAATCAATTGATGTATTTTAATGTTCTGATTCCTAACTAATCCAAATCTTGAAAATCAATTTTTTTATTATTTTTAGTTTTTGAAGAGGCTTTATATTAAAAAAAATACGATATTTATTTTAAAAGGTACAATCTAATTCATTCTGTTAATTTTTTATCATCACTACGGCCAACTATAAGATCGTATTCTTCCTATTATGTCTAGTTATGTACATATTGCGATTGAAGAAGTGATAAACAGATTAGTAATTTCTTTACCAAATACTCATTATAAATGCAAACAATATAACTAGATTTTTTATATCTACAATTTGATTAATTGCAAATCTTATTAATTGAAAATTTACATAAACAGAATAATATTTACAATCATTTATGGTACCATTAGTGTTTACTTAACTTTTTAAAGAAAACTATTAATTAAAATTAGTTTCTTCTGATATAGTTTAAAAAATAAAATATAGTATAAATCTGCTTGATACGGCGTATAGTCTTGAAGATTTTTCTAGAATCGCCTATTAAAAACACAAGCAATCAAAATAGGGTATTACGATAAATTAGCTTTTCACACTTGCGTCCTGCGTGACATTTTGCTTGTTATTTATTTAGAAAATAGTTTATATTATTTTTAAACCTACGTTAATTTTTTTCCAAATATTTCGAATGATCACAATTTATTCATCCAGTCTAACAGTATAGCAGGTACGTACAAGCTAATAAAATTGTATTTTAATTAGTAATTTATTGGAATGATACACGTATTTTTGAAACATTATTCTAATTTCGTTTTCTTTTTTGAAGTAGTATTTGACAGATAAAATGAAAGAGTTCCCTGCTTTTTTCATTCGCTTGATGTTCAGCTTCACTTTATGGTAAGTTTCTTTTTTGTGTTTTGTTGATGGATCAAAATGGTGATCCTACAGATCCACACTTTTATTTGTCCAGCCCATTTGCCAATTTAGTAGCTGAAAGCAAATATTTCGTTGTCAATTATTGAAATGAGTAAGTTATAAATAGCTCAAAATACGTTGTGTATTATCTTCTCTTTCAATAAAAATGAATTTAGATTAAATGCAAAATTCACAACAATAATATAAATTTGTGATTTTAACCCTACCGCGATACATTATATTTCGTATATGCTAATTCGCCTATACTTCATTTTGTTCATATTTTTCTTCTATTTATTACTTTGTAAAAATTTTTGTTTCAAGCGAAACGCCAGACTTTGAGAAAGGCATCTGTAGACATAAAAATATTTTTATAAAATTATTTATTGATAAGTAACAATTATTTTTAAAAGTGTGATTTAATGCATGATTTTTAAAATTTATTTAAGTAAGTTGTTTGAATTTATAAGATCAAATAAAAAATAATATATATAATCTAGAAGTATGAAGGAAAGAGTCATATTAAATGAAGTAATTGAATAAATTAAATCGAATATTACCATAAAATATAATTTCTGGACAAATACTGCACATGTAAATATTGATTATTAATTTATTGTCAAAAATAAGTATTAGTTGATAGCTTAAATTTTTTAATTATTTGTTATCATTTAAATCATTTAGATTTACATAATTAATATGAATAAATATAAATTAATATAAATGTTAACCATAGGAAATATTTTTTACATGTGCTAATGGACTAATTAAAGTTCTAAACAAGTATTTTGAAGTAAAGTAAAAAGGTTAAATACTTATTATTTTTATAAAATTGATACTTGGTAATAAGCGAATAAATATTGTTTGAATAATTTTTTTAAAAATCGCTTATTAAAAAACTCATATTAGTAGTTTTTATATTTTTAAATTTTCTTTCATTGTTCAATTTTTTAAAAAAATATTACAGTTTATTTATTTTAATTTTTATACTTTCACTCGTCTACTTGATTGAAACTTTTAAACAGCCATTTAAAGAAACAAATGGTGCACCATCATACGTTCATCTTCCGTGGAAAAACAAATATGGAGATAAAAGAAAAAAGTAATAAAAAAATAATTTGTTATAATAAAGATTTGAATTTAATGTAGTGATTTTTAATATAAAAATAAATGCATAACTTTTACATACCGATAATAATTGGGTTTAAACGGTCCGGCTTTATTTAAGCCCATATATTTAGCTTGTTCATCCGTTAATTCTGTTAAGTGAGCATCAAAAGTAGGTAAATGCAGAGAAGCAACGTACTCATCTGTAAACACATTTAAGAAAAAAGATGTCATCGATATGGTTATATTAATGTGAAAATATGCTCAATTAATTGTATAATAATATTTAAACATTGTACGTTTCATTTATTGTCAAACAATATAATTATTAAAAACTCTAAAGATTAAAAAAATTACCTTCGTATTATCTACGATATTAAAAAATTACACCTCTTATAATCTACTTAAGAATTGGAATTATATTTCAAAATGAATAGATTAATTTGTAGTATTATATAGGTATTGCCTTAAAATAAAAAAAGAGAAAAACAGAATTGGCATACTAACCCATCTTTTTAGGCAGTAAATAAACATCACTCTTGTAGCGGCCTTGAGGGGCATTAAAGAGCTCGATTAGAGCGAGAGCTTGAGTTGCAGCTGTAATGGAAACTACGAAGGACGGAATACTAGAACATGAGAGATTCACCAAACGACCTTCGGCTAAAAGTACGATCCGTTTGCCATCCGGCCAAATTACGTGGTCCACCTGGGAGCGGACCTTCTCCCATGTCAAATCTGATGTACGTAGACTGTTCTGTTAATACAATATTAACATGCATTTAGTGGAAGTGTTTGTAAGAGTTCTGCCATATTTAATAAGATTGAATGAGATTCGTTCATTCAACCTCGTCCTTATAAATATTGATTGAAAACGAAGATATACGATTCAGAGCTAGGTTATACAAACCACTTTCACTCACAATTTCAATTTCAGTATTACTATGGCCCATGTTGCAAACCACGCATCCGTTTTTCATTTTATCCATATGCTCACGTGTTACAACATTTTTGTTGCCAGTTGCAGTGATAACGATATCCACGTTCCTTATGACTTCATTAAGCTTGACAACGCGAAAGCCGTCCATGCTGCACACGACAATCAAAAATAGAACACACGTCTAGACTCGCAATTATATATGACTATAGACTTGCCTCGCTTGAAGAGCACATATAGGATCGATTTCTGTGATATATACGATGCAGCCGAGACCCTTAAGTGCCTGACAACAGCCTTTACCAACCTCCCCATAACCGCAGATGACAACTTGCTTGCCACCGAACATCACGTCCGTCGATCGCTTCAAACTGTTTGGAAGTTTGTCGATATTTTAATCGAGTATTCGACAATTCATTTGCTATTTTCAAGATTAGTTTACGCGCTTATCTATAAGTGATCGGATATCTTGCGGAAGTATATTTTCATTAATTCAATATTTATTACACGATAGCATTAATGGACCCAGTTAAAAAAAGATATAGAAATTATATATTGAATTAAAACTTAATTGATAAACTAGATCATACTTATACTTTATATATAATTATATATACAATTCTAATAGATCAAATTCACAATTAATTAAAACTCGTTCAATAAAAATAATTTTATATAATTGTATTCTAGTGTAATATTATTCGAAAAGAATGTTTTCAATATATTATTATTTATATCATCTCGTTAAATCATCGTCATTTATCATGCAAATTTTATTTTTGTAAGTTGGCTAACTACATAATTCCAACCCAGAAAATTCAACACTTATAAGGGCCGTATATGAATGAAATATAAATATATTCACAATACAATAAAACAAAGAAAATTTATTTAAAAAATGAATCAAAAGCTTCTATACCTTTTTATTTATACAAAGTTTAAAAACTTTTTAATTTGACAATTGCATATGTGTATATATAAATAGTATTTTGAAATATTTTTATTAGAATTTTATGATTATCTTAGTAAATTATTATTTTAGTAATTTATTATTTTTATTTATGATATAACAAAAGTCACATTATATTTTTATTATAAAATATGTCACACTGAAAATGTATTGAAAAATTGAATTAAGTCATAATTAATCAAAACTTATTTAAGCAATTACTTCAACCCAATTTTCATTTAAATTTATATTACATATTTATATAAAAAAGCAGTTAAAAAATGTTGTTTTAGCATTTAATCAAAAGTAAGATTACCTGTCAATGATGCTTTCGCGACAGCTGTAAAGGTTATCAAATTTCGTTTTAGTTACACTATCATTGACATTCATAGCAGGAACGGATAACTTCCCTGCTTTAGACAATTGATACAGTCTGTGAACACCCGTTACGCTTTCCTCAACAATTCCTAATCCACAAATAAAATATATATTTATCATAACTTATATCTTATAAACTTTATAAATAAAGATATTTTAAAATTTAGTGAGAGTTAGTAAATATTGATAAAAGAGCACTATAAATATTTAGAATTTAACTAGTAAACTAACGATGTTTAGAAACTTAATTATAATACGTATTATTTTTATAAACAAATCATTATAAGTAGTTGTATAAACAAATTTATTTGATTAATTATATTTTCACTTCATTTTAAGCAACTTTCCTAAATTAAATACATACAACAATAAATATTTTTAAAAATGTATACATGTAACTAATTAATCATAAACTAAAATTACTGATTTCTTAATTACATTTAAATTAAATCACTATGCTTCTTTATAAAAATTTCTTTTATATGACAATAGGGCAGATTTTTTAATAGTCAAATCAGAAGGTATATCATTTACTCACCTTTAATCATCTTGAACGTGGCATTATACTTTTTGAGCATGAGATGAGTAGCGTCGCCACCGTCATCGAGGATCATGTTGGGTTGCCAATTCTCGGCGGCTATGCACTTGTCAATGCACCACCAAAAATCTTCCTCGGTTTCGGCCCGCCATGCATACACGGGGTAGCCTTCGTGTGCCAGTGCAGCTGCTACCTCGTTCTGCGTCGAATAGATGTTGCACGCAGCCCATCGTACCTGCGCCCCAAGTTCCACCAGAGTCTCAACCAGAACGGCCGTCTGAGCATTTATGTGCGTGCAGCCGACAATCTTTGCATTCTTCAACGGCTGTGCGGACAATTTATCTTGTGTGAGTCACGTAGCTCACCGCCTTTCCTTTTCGTTTAAACGAGAAAACGTAGTGTGGGTATAAGTGTGTATGTGCGTGCTCAATAAAGGAGCTATGGTGACGTTTTGTCGTATGAGACAGTAAAGAATATAATTAAAAGTTCGAAGTAATTTAGACGTCGCAATGAAACGATAGTATATGCTTTTCATATGAATTTACTTCTTTAGAACATTAAATCAAAATTAATTAAAGTGAATTTAGTTTTTTAATTATATAAAGAAAAGTCAATGTATTATTTTTATTTCGCTCTTGCATATTCCTTAATTTTATTAACAAACAATAAAACAGGCGGTGAGTGCGATTCGACACAAAATTTGTCTAATTAATTATTATCTCATTAGTCTTGAAAAAAATCATCAAAGTATACACACACAATTAAGAGTTCTTTAATATAAAATAGCAGTGTAATAATTCAAAGACGAAAGTAAAATTCTTAAATAAGATTTAAACTTTAACAATTATGGACTTTTTATTATATTTATTAACTCGTTTTAAAAATTACAATCAATGTTTAAATTATATTATCACTTTAAACTTTTTCAGTCAAATACATTATTTTATATCCTTTAATTAAAAATATTATAAATAATATATTTTCCTATAAAAATAATTCATATTACTTATGAAACATTAACAACTCTAAAACAGAATCTTAAAAAGTAGCAGGTTTCAGTATTTTACTTGATAAATATAATTATATAACTTTATGAATTTTAGAATTTTACTTTGTAACTGAAATCTTAAATTTAACGTAAGTATAAATAAAATATTTCGATGGATTTATTGCATAAAAAAAAACTTTCCAGGCCACAAAACCTATTACTATTTTAATTGATTTTATTATAGAATAATAATAATATTATTATTACAAATGACAACATTTTATAATTTAAAATTCTGGTTTTTTTCAGTTTATTAAAATGATTAACAATCAAAAATAATTATTAATCAATAATAATAGTATCCCGATTAAAATTTGGCTTGTGAATATAAGAATGTTTTTATTTTTGATTAATTCCATCTTATTTCCAATGTTCCAAATTTCTATCAGAATCTCTCAATACTATTCATACTACCTTATATTACAACTGAAAAAATACTGACCCATTAATCCGTCGCAAACGATATCCTTAAGTTGCTCTGTAGAATATTATAAATAAAATTCATAATTATATCAATATCGATCAAATTTAAATGAATCATTCGTTGTTGTATTTTTGATTCTATGGAAAAATGCCTTTAACAAGATAATTAGATCATGCAACATAATACTTACAACTGATAATCACTACAGAAGAATTAAGTGGAAACCCTTTTTTTGAGTAGAATCATGATTATAACAGTTTTAGTTATTTATCAGGTATCTGACTTACCTTGTCATCGCGGGCCCGTTTTCGAAGTGCCATAATGCCTGGCATTTCCTGCTCGGCAATTTCGATCTCTCTGCGTCCAAATGCATGTTGGTCGATGTTCCGCACACAGAAATCCGTGAAGCCTTTGTCAGTCTTCTGGATTTTCTCGCGTGGTGATACATCGTCCTCCTCGCTGCTGCTCCCTGTATAAGACGCTACAATTGTTCACAGCCGAATCCGCGATGTGAGCCGTGGCGCACACGAAACAGAGAATGAACGCATGATTAGTGCCTTCAACTAGCTAAACTCCTCATGGCAGAAAAACAGTCGCTCTTTACATACTCTTGTTTTCTCCCTCTCTAGACTTCTTGCTTTTCCCCCTGGGAGTTCCCTCGTAAGCGAGTTTTTCATGGTCGATACGAGGGGAATCCGGAGTCTTGATCAATCTTACTGCTACGTAAGTCATATTCAAACTTATTTCTGCTTTTCTTTTAACATCGAGGCGCTTTGAGTTTTTTAAAATTCAACTTACGCGTCATGAAAAGGCTTATTTGTATTCCGAAAATTATGATAAAAGTAAAGATCTCGTAAAAAACAGTATTACTCTATTTTGTATTAAAAATTTAAAATATATACATTATTTTCATTTAGATATAATTAATTACTTTACAACAATAAAAATATTGTATCGCTTAAATAAAAAAGAAGAGTTTAACTGAAATACAGGTTAAATTTTTTGTTATTTTGGATAAACAATTACTACATATTACGAAAACTTAATAATTTTTTTATCTGAAAATTTATATGCCAGAGAGAGAGAGAGAGAGAGAGAGAGAGAGAGAGAGAGAGAGGGGGGAAGGGAGAAAAAAAGAAGCATATGTAATGGAAAAAAAGGAGGATGAAGACACAATAATAAAATGAAACATGTAGGTTCCATAAGTTTATAAACTAAAGCATGGTATAAAAATATTTTTGGAATTTAATTAATCAACTATTCTACTAATTTATACAAACAACTAACTTTTAATATACCCATTGAAACTAGAAGTAATAAGATATCATGTCAATACTGAGGTTTTTAAAATAATTTTAAAATATTCTAGATAATTCTTTCAATTACGTTATAATTTTTATATAGTTAATAGAACAAAAGTAAATTCAATAAATATTTGAAGATAATTTATTTTTAACAGAAAGCAGTAAAATAAATAAAAACTTTAGTTTAAAAATATTAAAGTTATAAAATATTAATGTTTATATTTCTAAAAATACTTTTAATTATTTTTCTTTATACCTAAAGTATAAATAAACAAAGTTGAATATGTGTTAATTCAATTTAATTTATTTTTTAATCACATACAATACATTATAACTATTGAAATTGTGCTTGCAAACATTGAATATTCAAATTAATTTTTGTAACGTTTAATTCTTTCAAAAATATATGAAACAATAAGATTATATATTTTACTATCGGTTCTCTATAATTCCCGATTATACAAAATGTAATGTTTTGTGAAGTTAAAGCATTAAAAAATAGTTTTCTTAATATTAACTAATTGTATTATAACAAGAGTAACTGCAATAAAATTAATTTTTAGAAATATACACGTACCCATGTACAAAATTTTTTTCATTTTACTTAAGATATCGAATTCATTAAATTTTATTATTTTTATAGAAAATGATCTTTCATACTCAATTATTTTAAATAAGATATTTCTAAAGATTTTATTTGTAAAAACATTTTATATTATTTTACTTTTTTATAATCATATTAATAGAGAGAGAGAGAGAGAGAGAGAGAGAGAGAGAGAGAGAGAAATTAAATGATATTTAAATCCATAAAATTACTTGCTTTAAAAATGTTCATCAGAAATAAAGTTTAATTTAAAAATACATAAGTAATATTGACGAAACATTTAAACAACTTTTTAATACGTTATTAAAAAATATGATATATTTGATCGAACACTTTGACTTGTATTAACTTTTATAATAATAATGATAACAATAGCTTTAATAGCTACAACAATTATAATAATAAGAAGAATAAATTAATAGCTTATTTCTTCCCTATATAAATAGAATTTACCTAGCAATAAAAAGTGTGACTAGCTTTTCATACTAGGTGCCTTCACATTTTGTTATTAGTAAATAAAATACCGACAAAGATATATAAGACGAGAGCATCGTCTATCGTCTATTATGAAGTATTGTCGAATGTGGAAAGGAATTAGCTCAAAAATATTTGCAACTTTACGGGAATAATTGAAAAACAATTAATGCTAAAAATACGGTAACTATACCAGAGCTATAGCTGTCAGTACTGCTTGCAGATAGCGAACGACTCCTATATCTGCCGGCCTTTTTCAATGCTCCAGATTTGGACTCCTGAAAAAATTGAGATACTTCTGGTCACGTATTTGCAGATGATCCGTTCTGGTTTTTACATTTTGCGATGCTTGGCGTGCAGGATTGTACTCATATTTTATCATGCATTTATGTATGTGAGTGTTAGGAGCACTCATAAATATGTATTTGCGTTCACATATGTTGTTATGACATAAATCCTAAAGTAAATTCGGGATCTATGCTGTACATTGCATCACAGAATATTAAGATAACTCATTTTCATTAAACTATATCTTGTTAATTTTTCTATTCGAACAATAAATTTTATTTATCTTTTTACAAAGTCGAACAGTCGAATAATAAATATAACCTACTTCAACAGTTCATCAATAGTGCTATTTTCAATCAAAGTGTATATATCATAAGATTTATGCTAATATAAAGGTATTCAGTTTAAATAAAAAATTATCGTTTCTAAAATTACTATAGTATCTTAAAATAATTTTTCATAAATTTCTAAATATTGACGATTTTATTAATAACATTTAAAAGTAATAGTAACATTAAATAGATAATTTAAAAATACAAAACATCAATAATAATACAAAATATATAAATATGAATTTCATAATGTAAAGAATAGATCTTCAACGAATACGTCATTGAACTGTTTAACTTGTCATATGAATAATTTTCGTTTGTTCAATTTTTGTGATACGTATAATGTATACGTGAACACAAGCACACACTCAAGCATGCACACGCACACCTCACAGATTGCAAAATATATATTATAAAATTTAAATGTTTTTTATGGTTCATAGTATTACTTACTAATTTCGATCTTGCGCCGTGAAAGGCACTATTCGTTGCCTCTAGGCTCTGAAATCACAATAACGACCATTTCATAATTTAAATTCCATGGTCCATAGTCAAGTTCGAGTTCTGGTGCACTTCGAAGCATTGTTTTCAAAAGTCTCTAAAGTTTTAGTATAAGTAAATTAGTTCGATTTTTTTATTACAAGTTTAAATTTTGATAAAAGTAGCAGTAATGATCATTTTTAATTGTAATAGTTCGATAAGATTGTTTTAAACGATTTATTTAATGCTACATTTATACAAATAGGTAAATATAACAATAAAAATATAATTTACTTAGATAACAAATTATATTTTTTTAGCAATGTGAAGTTATTTGAACTTTAATGGAATTATTTTAGCTTATTTCAATTAATTAAGAGCGTTCCTAAAATTCTTATTTTTAAATTTAATTTGCATCTTTTATAACAAATTAATGTACATTCATATATTTAAATAAATTACACATACAGAACTTATTGCAAAAAAATATTTAAATTTTTAAGTATTAATTATAAATATCATTGCCAAATTCATGTTATTTTCATGTTTTCGGCTTATTATAAATCATTAATATGAATATACGAATAATACTTTAATTTAATAATACTTTAATCGCTCTCTCTGTGTGTATGATACTTTATTATACTAAATATGTATATATGCACAAGGGAATCGATATGTAACCAATGATAATTACTATAATAAAAATATTGAAAACGCTTCAGTTTCCAAAAAGAAGTAAGAAAACTTATTAAATATATATACAAATGAATTATATATAACAAAATGCATGTAGCAAAATCAATAGTTATAAAAGCGCTCTGATTAATCTGACTATGGATTTAAAAAAAAAAGATAAAAAAAGAAAGGTGATGAAAGAGACTAATAGATAAGAATTTGAATAACAACTTGTATTCGGCATAAATAAAAACTAACTTGTAGTTTTGACACTGCAGCTAGGTAACTAAAAAAATTAAGAAAATTACTTGTAATTGCAATTAGAACAAAGGGGGTGTTTTTTCTTTTTTTTTTTTAATTTAGAAAAGTAAAGGTGGCCAGAGAATTTTTAAAAGATTTACTATTTCTGTCCAGTGTCTTTAGTATATATATATTGCATTTTAAATAATCTGTATTACTACTGCAATAACAATTGACATATGTCTGATGTCATCATTTTTTTTCAATAATGTAAACGTTAAACGAATGCGCCATTCTATAGATAAATTTCATTCTATCAAAAATTTAAATCAATGAAATTTGTTTAACTTCATTATTATAAAGCATCGATTATACATTATTTTATATTTTTTTGTTTCACAAAGTGTCCAAACTTCACATATGATTTATTTTATTTATTATATAATTAATTATATAATTTTACTTATAACATGATTACCAATACAGAAACAGGATTATCCTCTTTAGCCACATTAATTCTATATAACAAACAAAACCTAAAAAGTAATTGGCGCGCAATACTCATATCTAATACTCTCACCCAACTGTTGTCTATTTAATCGATGACACGCAAAAAACGATTGAGTAATTTGGTTTTAATACCGAGGGTCGAATAATCAAAATGTGATGAAAGAAAAAATAGCCGTTCTTTGTTCTCATTAGCAGTTTTTCTGTGCACGAATATCATGCATTGCATTATATTAAACACATGTACATACATACAAATGCATTTTAATTTCTTTGCAGTACGTACAAGCATGGTATCCGAAATCTTAAGATTATGCAACTTCTCCATCAAGGATGTTTCGGGCATGATTTTATAAAATTAATGATTTTTATGAATACTGAATATAAAGCATTAAATAATGATGTAAATGGATTGAAGTAAAATAATGAATTTATTTCCTCTTTTATTTGTGATTGCGTTGATGATTATTCAAATACGCTGATTCTTCCAATAAAAATAAAAGAATGAAAATTTAAATATAAATTTAAAGATATTGTTATTATGAATTGTATTATTATAATTTTCAATTGAACTAATTTTTACAACAATTTAGTTTAATTCATACAAAAAATTATAATTTCCTCTTAATCTCAAAATAAATTCGTGATAATTATTTTGTTTAAAATTTCAATATATTTATATCTTATATAAATTAGAACATTAAAACGTAAAAATTAAAAAGCTATCTAATATACAAGATGATATTAAAAATTCAATAAAAATTACCTAGTTGTATGAAAAATATAATACTGATTTAATCAATTCGCTGATCATCAATAAATTTGATTTATATAATATTTATGTTAACTGTTAATATTAAAATACTTAAATTTAATAAAACCGATTTTGATTCAGCCATGAAAAGTCTTAACGGGAAAATAATTAAAATACTAATAAGCTCAAATTTGTATTTGAAATTTAATTGGTCAATCAAATATCCCATCAACCAATTCAATTTTAGTATCACTCGACCAATCATTAAAAAATATTAATATGCGGTCTCGAAGTTAAATTCAACGGTTTTACGATTTCTTTAAAGAAATAAAATTTGATTTGCAATCAACATTCAAATACAAAATTGTAAAATAAACAAATTAAACAAATATAATTAAAATATGCAATCAACGTGAATGATAAAACCATCGTTTAAATACAGTTTATATATAGTTAATCTATATTTCACCTTCATTGACAACATTTTAATATTACACAAATATTTGAATATATTGTATATATTTTCGTAATAATCGAGCAATGTACTATTTAATTTTCCTAACTTAAAAATAAGAAAATTAAATATTAAATAAACAAATGGAAATTAAAATAATTTAGTTATACAATATGATTTTATTTTATGAAGAAAAAAAACTTATATTCTTGTATTAAATATTAGAATGAAAGTTTTAACACTATTTTATTAAAACATTTTGATTGGTATAATAATTTTAGACAATGACTTTTATATTAATAAACTAGTAGCTCAATGATACTATTTATATATAAACATACTATGTAACATGGAATCATCATTTAATACTATTTTTACAATTAATAATAATTACTTTTTATTTTAATAAAATTATACATAAATATTAATTGATATAGTTAAGTTTAATTCTTAATTATGAATTATTCTTCAACAAAAACTGCTGGCAAGTAAATTGGTAGAATAACTGAATCAATTAAACAAATTGACAATAAAACCTAATACCTGTAAAGAAAATAAATATTCACTGATATTATATAAAATAATGTGAACTAAATATGGTTTATACTTTTTATAGTAATAAAAAAAACATATAATATAATTTAATCTTAATACTCTTTCAATTGACAATTTAGGTTAAGTTATTTGCGATTAAAAAAAATGGAAACAGCTACTTTTTGTTTATTAATAAGCTATATATTATATTTAAATAATACATTAAATAAATTAAAATAAATTCTAAAAATAGTATAAAATAATTTTAATAATGATTATAAAATTTATTAGATTAAAAAAGTATGTTTTTAGAAAATTCTATAAATCTTCTATAAAGGATGTTAACTAGAAATATATGAATAGATTCAAATGATGCAAATTATAATAATTATAATAAAAATAACTTATATGTTATGGTTTAAATTATGAAAAAACAAATCAATATTATATTAATACTTAAATAAAATTATTTTTAATACTTTAGTAAACCATACGTACTTATGGATCCAAAGTATATATTAGATTATCTATAATGAGTTACTTTAAATTTAATAATTTTTAAAAAAACAAATCAACTTACATTCCAAGTTAATATCGGTTAATCAAAATGTTAATAACAAACATAAAAAATTAACAATTTAAATCTTTGACAAACTAGCCCAAATTTACTTTAATTTAAAATATATAATCTACTAATATGAAAGAATAGCAAATGTAATAATAAAACTTTTTCATCTTCATAAATTTAAACAGTGTAGAAGTAAAATTAAAATAATAACCAGCATAAAGCAAATGGTAATCAAGTTCATGAATTAACAAAAGCTTTATATAATTATCATCAGATTAATCAATATGAATGAAATGCATTGCAACAATTCACACAAGCATCCTATTGAGGTGGGTGGATAGGCAAATGGGATAGGATTATCAAATTGGTTCATAATAATGGCGAGTTGAAGTAAACCTTTAAAAACCGAAACCGAATCAAGCACGAATCAAGCGGCAGAAAAAAAGCGAGAAAATGACAAGCGATATGGGTCACGAGTTCTCTGACGTGATAGTGAATTTATCAATAAAGTTAAGAAAGCAAAGCGGCAACGAGAATTATTTGGCGATTTTTGCGCGCGCGCAGTCACCTAAACGGAGAAGACGCTTACGTGTGTGAGAATGAGAGAGCATAAAGTAGAGCAATGAGGTAATGGATGTAGACTCTTGTACCTTCGTGCCGGAAGATGAAGGGTCAGCGACAACGGGCCCATCGCTCACCGATCCTCTTGGTTTCGAGTTGGAGGCGGCGCTGTCGGCCATCTCACTGAAGCTTCTCCCTTATACGTTAACCTATCGCACGTGCCTTTTATTCCCGTAACCACGCAGCTGCACTTACACTCAAAGAAAGAATGATTAGCTCACAGCTGATGTTCGTCGTTCTCAACTAAACTATTTAATAGCTCTGACAACTACTTTGGCAATATGATCTTGAGGAGAAAGAGGAACGTAGAACGAGAGCCAGGAAGAGAAGCACAACGCTCACTGCATTCCTTCGAAAAGACCTTCTTACGCTTGCGCGCAATGAAAAACTGTGCCGGAGCAACTCTTTTCTGTGTGTATGCGCGCGCCCTTATTCCGATCTCATTGCGGACAACTTACAGTGGTGTCTTCAATGCCCTTGACGATTTTGATCAAATTTAAGCCTGCTAAATTGCAAAAATAACTGTCGCTTGTATACATGAATATTTATTTTATATTTCACTATCAAGTTTTAATTATTAAGTAGATACAAATTTCAATTAATTTTATATATAAAATATAATTTGATGTGCACAGATCAAATAAAAATATACTCTGACGTTAGTTAATTAAAAAATAAGATTATACAGATTAATATTTAATGTCACATTTTAATAAAAAAAAAAGATGATACACTAAGATAATTGTATTTTCAGAACAATATTAATTGTTAGATATATATTTCTAAAATTGATGAATAAAAATCAGGTATATATATATAGGTTTATTCTGATAAAATAAAGAAATCTAATTTACTAAATATTTATATATCTAAATATTAAACTATTACTATTTTTTATTACACAATTATCTATTATGTTTATAAAATATTTAAATAGCGAAAATATAATTAAAAATATAGTTTTTTATTAATATTCTTAAAAAATTATATGCCATTTAAAAACATGTATCTAGTTGATACATACTTCAATATAAATTTATGTTTATTTGTTCACTATAATTTCTATACAATTCTAAAACATTAAATGAAATTGTGTATACATTAAATTTGATTTCATACTTTTAAGAACTGTTTTTATTATCTAACTGGACAATTTTCATTAATATTTACTTTATCACGTGATAATTAAAATTTATAATTAAGTACCATTGTATAAATTTTAATTAATTTAAATACATATATAATATGAAGATTGTTATTCCAGTTTTTTTAAGTTTTTATTATACTAATTCAAGATCAAAGAAAATAATATATATTATTATATATAGAATAAAAAATGAAGTCGATTTTTGACATACTTATATCACAAATAATTAACAATTAAATACAATTGGTTATTATTTACTAAAAATAATATACTATTGAAATAATATTAAAAAAAAGTTAAAAATAATTTTAAATTAATTAACGAATAAAAATACAATATAAAAATTATTTAATCAACTTAGGTTAGTTTTTAAATTTAGCATATCAGATACGAAAAAGGAATATATAAAATAATTATTATAAATATTGACCCAAATTGAACATGATAAAAATGTTAAGGTAAATTTATAAATTTAAAAAGTTTTTATATTTATATTATGTATAATTTATATTATTTACATTTAAGAATATATACATAGCTTACGAAATAATCGATAGCGAAAGCTGATTTTTGCAGTAAGGCGCTGTTACAATATTATTAATTATGTTATCTGCGTCTGTATGGTTCATGTCCATCTCTTTCTCACGTTCCTTTTTCATTTTTATTTTAACATTTTTAATAGCAATGCAAATTTATACATGTTTTATGCTACTAGAATACTTCAAACATGTATATAAAAATGAGTTGCTACTCATACCAAAGACAATAACATTGTTAACTTAAAAAAAATTTGTAAAATCTAGAAATATTATACAATCATGTCATTTTTAATTTTCAATTTAATTTACTAAGGCATTAATTATATCGCACAATTCTCATAAAACTAAGCTACGTTTTTATTCTGTTTGTTTTTATATTAACAAGTTATGTACATTGCTTTTTTGAAAATTACAAGAACAAGTAATTAATTCATTCGTATATGAACCAAAATTAATCATATAGAATATGATAATCTTTGCAATATATATATATATATATATATATATATATATATATTGTTTCTTTTTTAATTACTTTTTGTTAATACTATATTTTTATTTAGTTTATGTTGTTTAATATTTATATTGAAATTGTTTGTATGAATGTATAATTCATAACTTAAATACGACTAATATATTTGTATGTCTATAAATATACCTTTCAATATTATTTACGTTAAAGCTATAGTTTCTTTTTAAAGACTCAATGTATATAATTCTATATAATTTATAGTTTGAGGCTGATAAAATTATAAATACTTATGAATACTCGGCTATTAAAAATATTATACAAAATATCATAATAAACATTAGCTTATAAATATAGATAATATAAATATATTATAGATATAGATGTAGATATATTATAATTGATATATAATACTAATCTATACAGCATAATATAAATACAGATATAATAATTCTAATGTATTCATAATGACAATAATTTACCAAAGTTAATTCATAAAAAGTATTTAATGAAAATTAATTTTCAGTTATTAATCAAAATTACGTGCTTGAAATATTTTTCTTTGTAATACAAAATTGTCATTCTAAATATCTTCATTAATAAAAATTTTATTTTATCTGAATATCTATATGGCTTTTATCAAACATAAAATAGTTCTAAAATATGGAAAATATGTGCGTCTTTTTTTTATAAAAATGCAAAAATTATAAATTTTATTTCATAACAAATTATCGTTGAAAAGTGTTTATATTGGTTGTTTCTATGCAATAACTAAAATAACAGTAGTTGCTGATAATTTAATTATTTTTACTTTTTCGTATATACTACATGTAAATCTTAATATTTAAAAACAGTATTTAAGATAAAATATTCAATAACATTTACGATTTTGAGCCTTCCAGATTTGTTGCACTTTCCACAAACTGTTTGAATAAATTTGATTAATTATTCAAGATAATATCACAATAATTCATATAAAAAAGCAATTACAGTACGAATATCACATTTGTTAATGTAATTTATAAATAGGCGTTCATTACTTTTTTAATTTCATAGCTTTCAAATAAGGTACGCGAAAATCTATTCGTTACATATTTGATTATTGTAATAGCGAACAAGTATAAAACGATAATTAAATTAAATTTAAATAATTAACAAAAATTAAATAAATAAAACAACGATCTTATTAATTTTATAATGAAATAATAAATAGGGTATTAACAAAATTCATTTTTCATGATGTTCATGTTTTAAATTATTTAATAACTTGATAGTAAATTTATGTTTAATTCTTTTATGAATTACAATAATTCTAACAGTATCTCAAGTTCGTATTTTTATAATTTTATTTATTAAATTAACTTTATAACTATTTCAATATTGTAAGGTTGTATCAATTAAAAATCAGTTTAAAATTTATTTTATAATGGTTGAAAAATACATTACTTTTTTCAATATCTTAATACACTTTTTTTGTAAATGAATCTATAATTGTTATTAAAAATTAATAATTACTTAAATGCAATTAAATTTTTACTTTTTTCAGGTAATTTTATAAGCTTTGATGCAATTATGAACAAAATTCATTTGCCTTTCTAAGTTTTCTTTGTATTTATGCTATTATTATTCTAAAATTATTATTAAAAACACACACCAGAGCAATAAATATTTTTATTTATTGACATTTTTGTTAATATTGATAGTTTAATGTAAATATCTAATAGTGTCAAAATACTTTTCAAAGGTATTTGAAATATTTAAATAAATTTGAAACATTCATTCAAATTTACAAGATTATATAAAACTGAAAAATCGAGTTATTAAAAAGTCTCCAATTATTTCACGGATTAAATGTAAAAACAAAAATTTGTATTAGCTTCTTTATGTGTGTAGAAATATTTTTATGTATCGTATTCAACACATCAATTAATAATTTTATTATACTATTGTCCGAAAAAAGTTGTTACACAGTTTATTTAATAAAAAAACAATAACATAAATTATACTGTGATATATGAAGAAGATTAAAGTTTCAATTGAAATAGTAATTCGGGGGAGGGGGAAGCCTGTCACGATAGACGGTAATCCAACACAGAGATGAATGTCGGTTTATACCTCAAAGGCTTCACGCTGCTACGCAATCATTGCCGATATGGGGCTGAAGCGCATAATCTTGCTAAGAAGGATCCAAGCAACAGAGGCCAGTGCGGAAAGAACCGAAGTCCATGCTCCAAGAAGCAACGACGCGTCGAGCTTTGAGGACACTGCGGTCGACAGGGCCACCGACGACGCCGTCTTCCGGTCCATCGGGTAGAATACGTCCAGTTACCCGATCCTGTGACCGCTTACAGTGTATTATTGTCAGCGTAAACAGGGCGAATGTTGCTATCAACATAAAATAAAGAATATTTTTATATTTGAAGAAAAAGGTATTGATAAAATTTTTTTTTAGCATTTGAAGTAAATGTAAAATAAAATTTTTTTCAATAGCACATATAATAATCAAAATGCAAATTGCACAAAAAAGCTTCTCCAAAAAATTAATTTTCTTTTACACAAATAATTTAGCTAATTATTTTTTAAACTTGTATACTAAATAAACTATTCTCAAATAAAATTTTCAAACTTTAAACTACAAATTAACTATTATGACTTCGCTAATATCTATCATTTAAAAAAAAAAATTTTTTATTCGTAATAAAAAATAAATAATGAATTAATTTACTTATTTCAACCGTATACATATTTGAATATTCTTTAACAAAAAATTCCTAGTCAATTGTAAATCTTTTACTTACATTATCAAATACAATTTTTTAATTTATAAGTTAAATCGAAATTTGGTAAAAATAAACCAAATGATGAATTCAACAATGTAATAATTGTTTATTTTTACTTTTATTTTTCTATGTATGTTAAGGAAGTAGAAAAGGTATAAAAATCCTAGTGATGCATCATGTATTAACATATCTTTTTTATTAGTATCGAGTATTAATATATTTTTCCATGGAACGCAAACTAACCTTTATCAGCTTCTGTTCATTAATTTATATTCAAGTGTTGATAACCTTGAATATTTGTTTAAATGTCCAATGACTAACTTTAAGAAATAGTATTCATTTGTTATTAGAATAGGTTTATTTTCAATCGAATATTACTTAAAAAAAAAGAAATTCGAACCATGATTTCGTTCATTTTATTGGTTTAGAATTAATATTCGTAAGACAAAACATTTTGATAATTACGTAATGTAATCGTCAATTGAAGGGCATTTCATAGTATGAATTTAAATTTACTCGACTATATAATTATATCAAATCATGTATTATTAAAAATTCTAATGAAAAGGATTAATTAATATAAGAAGTAAAAAATAGTTTTTAAATAGTTTTACAATATGAATAAAATATTTAGACTTAGTTCTATTCAATTCGATATTTAATGTATTTGCAAATTTATGTTCTATTTGCAAAAATATATTATTCTTATTTAAATAATTTAAATTTATTCTGTGATATTATAATTAGGTAATATGATTTTGATTGTTTTATGTATTTATTAGATGCAACAAAATTAAAATATTTTATTTGTTTGTTTTATTTATTTATTTAAAATAAATAATTCATTTATTGATATAGCCATGTAGCAATTGTTAATAAAAACTTTATAACACATATACTTTATTGCACATTAAATAAAGAAATATTTAAATGAATTTTGTATGCTTATTATGTACTATATATATTTATATTTCACTATCAATAATATTTTTTAAAATTTGTTGACTTTATTTATATATATATATATATATATATATAAATAAAGTCAACTAATTTAAAATACAAATATATATATATATATATATCCTAATTAATTTTAGTTTATTAATCAAGCTTTATTATTAAATGTTTTACATAATCTCTTTGAGCAATATAAAACTTTTCAAATAATTATAAATCTTTCTTTTATAGATAAATTAAATTGAGTCAAAACAAATTAATGTTGTTTTATTAAATTTAATTAATATAAGCAGTATTTTTATACAGTGATTATGATCTAATATCATTTTGATCCAGATACATAATAATTAAAAAATGTACAGCTTTAATGTCAGTAAGTGTCTATCAAGTACCAC
Source organism: Ceratosolen solmsi marchali (assembly GCF_000503995.2). Taxonomy (NCBI): domain Eukaryota; kingdom Metazoa; phylum Arthropoda; class Insecta; order Hymenoptera; family Agaonidae; genus Ceratosolen; species Ceratosolen solmsi. The sequence continues at coordinate 1,149,104 of NW_011948449.1, read as the reverse complement.
ATCAACAGGTAAGGGCCAAGGTTAAGTGAAAATGTTCTAAAGCTAAATGATTTTCAAATATTTGAATCTAAATTAGTTAATTTTATATTCAAAACAATAAATAAAAGAATATCAATAAATATTTAAAGAATTATTATAAGCTTATTATTTATTTTATTCGCAAATAAAATGGAGATTAGTACATACTGTTAAATTAAAAAAGGTATTTATTAAAATAAATTACAATGTTATTTAGATTATAGAAAATTGTAATTAATAATGTATTCAGTTAATTTTTATTTTCGTACTGAAATCCCAATTATTAATTTAATTAAAACCGAAACTTAGTTTAATGAATTTTTGTAAATGCTAAATCTAAGTAATAATGTTATTAAATGCATTATAATATATGTCATTGGATTTTAATACAATGCATTTCTATAATTTAATGCATATATAAAAGAATGTAAGCATATGGATTATTAATGCAATAATGTAAATGACTTTTCTTTTATATTTTATAATTTTTACTCATTAACTTTTCTAATAAATGTAATTCACTCCTACCAAGAGTAACATTTATATAGTTAATGAAAAGAACTAAATAATATTTATTGAGGTATAGATGCTTAGTTCGAACGCGTTGAATGAATATATAATGTTACCTGCTAGAAGATACATTACACCAGTCACCAGTACAGCCGAAATTTGATGTCTGCAGAGTCCGAAAAATCCAACGAAAACAGCTGAACCAAGAATTATTAAACACACCAAGGAGCAAGATATGCTCAGATTTTGCATTCCTGTACAATAAATTTATTGTTATAACTGTTAAATTATTCAAATTAGTTTTAATCATTTCCCTTTATTTTTAAAAGTAAATTAATTCAGATTTTTATTTAGTGACAGATACTTTTTATGAAATTACATCCGTACCATTCGATATTCGATATATCCGTATGCATTCAATAATAAAAGCTAAGTTTAATTATTAAAAATGTTCATAATTGTTCTTTGTAAAATACAGAAATACTCATCTATATTACATATAAATTTTAATATATTTAGAATTTTATTAAAATTTTAAATATTCATGAAGTTATAAATTATATAAATGATAAATGCAAGTTTTATCTTTAAAAATGTGAAAAAAGTTATTTATAAAATGGGATTATATATTAATAATAATTAAATATATGAATCCATTTAAATCTTGAGTAGTCGTGAAAACAAGTAATTACGAGAAATTTAATCACCGAATACTCTCACTCAGGGTATTTAGAATAATATTGTATATACAGATTGATAATAATTAAAAATCAAAAGGCCAATTTTATCTCTCCGTAATAAGATTGATATAACACTGACTTACGGTTCTGCCAAGCAGCGCGCATTTCCTCGTGCGCCTCATCTGGCGTCAAGTAATTGATGCATTTTTCTTGTGGAAAGCCAAGCTGCGCCAATAATTGAATTTCTTCATCTGTAAAACATCGATGATTTTAAAAATTTGAGCTTTAATACATATTAGTACATTCAAAATCACACTCCTGTATATTATTATCGTCATGAACTGATTCATATTTTATTATTTACTTCTGTCTCCATTTTTAAAGAGTTTTAAAAGAGTCTAGTTTTAATAGAGAAAATTGCAAAAAATAAAAATATAGTATTTGAAATTAATAATGTATTGATATAAGTAATGGATATTATGCTATTATTAATTATAAGAAAAATAAAGATTATTGTGCTTTAAAATATAGAGTTTTGAAATTCGAAAATCAGTACGTATAATTAAATAAAAACAAAGTATTTAAACATTAAGCATTCATGTACATCAAAAGAGCTAATTATTCAAATGATATTTTATTGAAATTTATGTCTACATCGGAATAAATATTTTCAGTACAGATTAATTATACCAAACAGTACACTAACAAACAGTATGCTATTTCAGTATATTATTAAGTAGTATTTGAAGTAAACTTATAATGCATTATATACGAGCAAAATCAAACCGATGACACAAACATCGGTCCGTAAGGTACCTCGACATTTCAATGCGCACTTCAATTCTGAAGATTAATACGTGATATTACCGTTAACAATTTTCAACCTTCCTTGGAAGATACACACATGATAAATACAACCTAGACCCAGTGAACTCTTCATTCAGACTTGATGCCCTGGTATCGATTTTTTATTAAGTATATCACACGTATCGTTTAGGGATTCAAGTATTGAGTTCCGAATTCTAGAGTCGCATAATAGTACAAACATTTTTCTTTTAATAAATTTCCTTGCATATAGTTTTAAAATGAAGTAACTGTTTAATGTCTGGTCAGCAAAGATATTTGAACACTCTTTGCAAAGACATTTAGACAAATATTTAATTTATTGAATAAACATATTACAAATGTATAATTTATTATATTCGATTAAATTGAATGAAATTGGTTTTTAACTAAATTAAAAAACTAATCATATCAAATTCTTTATATATATCAAATTACTTTTATTTGTTACATATAAATATTGAAATTGGATTTAATAATTTTTGATAATATAAAAAAGCTTTAAATGTAAATAAACAAATAGTAATAACATTTTTTTTCAATTATAAGATAATTATTTCCTTCTATTAATAGTAAATTGTTTCCCTAATCAAATTATGATTTAAATTAAAATCTCTGTACTTTACATATAACTTATGTACAATTAATTTTATAAAAATAACAATATAGATTTATAAATGAAATTTCTTATATTTATAAATTTTTTCGAGTTGAATAGTTTTTAATTTAATTACTATTTGTAGCACTTATACATTCATATATTATAATTTCTTTATGAATTCCAAGAAGAATTTCTATCTAGTAAGGCACAGATACTTCCAGTATGGAAATAATATATTAAATTGAACTGTATGAAATAAGTTAATTTTTATGGACATATACATTTCTAATAATTAGAAATGATTATGGAATTTTTTGTGAATTTGATAGAACAAATAAATACAAAATATTTTTAGACCTACTGAAATGGTACATTATATAACCATTATAAAGTGATGAAAGATACATTTAATATACGTATTAAAAGACAATTTATATTGCCAAATTTCTATTATATTGCGTAAAAAAAGAAAAAAGATAGAAATTTAATAAAATATCGATTATATAACTTTTTGAATACTATTCCATCTTAGACTATGCAAATTAGTAAGTTATTTATATTATTTATTATTATTATTTTGACAAGGCAAAAATCTTAAGAAAAAATTTGAAATTATAGTGAATGTGAAATTATCTACTAATTATTAATTTCTTAATATTATATTGGCTTGTATATATTGAAAACTATTTTTTAAGACAAATAAGAACATTTAGATAAGTTTTTTGGTTCATTGTATCAGTATGGTAATATATAAATTCATTTGTTTGTATTTGTATAAGAAATAAATAATAGTTGCATTTATTATAATTAATAAAATCGTTCATAAATTTATATTAAATTTAGTATATAAGTTCATGAATAAACTTATTTAAAAGAACTGATTAAAATAATCGATAAAAAATGTTTAAACTAAACTAAATTAATAGATTTTGTATATATATATATATATATATATATGCGTGCGTGTGTGTGTGTGTGTGTGTGTGTGTGTGTGTGTGTGTTATTGATTAAATGCTTTAATTTAAGAATTTGGAGTAATTTAAATTATTCACGATGTATTTATTTTTTGAAATGAAACTTTACTTTTCAAGAATGTAAAATTCAGTTCCTTTCATAAAAATTAATTGGAATATCATTTTGCCAGAAAAAAAAATAATAAACAATATATAAACATAATGTAATGAGTTCAAAACATATAAAATAATAATAAAACGTTATTACATAGGTATGGACATATATTTATGTATTTTTTAAATTTCAACACTTATTAATAAATAGAATACAACATTATTAAAATAACAATTTATACAATTATTTCATATATATTCTATTAAAAAGAAAATCAGATGTACCTGTGAGGGACATGCACATGGTCCAGATCCCGCCATGCATAGGTACGAGAAAAGCTGGACTTGGCCTCATTTTTGTATGGTGAGATGAACTGTGGCCCAAGATTCGTTCCGTAGACCAGGGCAGGGCATCCAGTCGGCCAACTTTTCCGTCCAAGAACCAGTTAGGGATAATGTTTGTCCTCTCAAGTATCTCTTTATCCCAATCTACCTCCTCCCAGTGATCTGACATTATTGCCAAACAAAGAAGACCTGTCGCTACAAATGAAAGTTATTCATTTTATAAAACGTTAAAAGTTAATGAATAAAGTGAAAAATAAGGTAATAACTATAACCTCAATTTTAATTTAGAAAATAAATAAAAGAATAATGTGTTAAAAGAGTAGTTTTTTTAATTTTCTCAAAACTTAAATTCAGTAATTTAACAGTCTTATTAAAGTGAATCATTTCAAATATAAAAAAAATTAATTCAATATTCTCAAATTAGTCTGACAAAAAAAAAATTTTAATATATATTGTATACGGTTATATATTACCTATTATATAATTTATGTAATTATGTTTCTAAACATTTATTGTATATAATAACAAGATTTTCAATATAATTAGAATTTTTCTATAGTGAGAAATTAATTTAAAAATTACAAAATATAAATAAAAAATTCGTAAATATAAATTTGACATCTTTCCCTCATAAATGATGGATAAATGAAAAATTTTATCTAAATGTCAGTATTAACCAAGTTAAAAAAAAGTATAATTATTATTTATATTAATATTATTCTTGACGTAATTTTATAGCAATTAAAGTATGAAAATATATAGATCGATTCTTCTAATTTATTATGAATTTTTTAAATTTCGATACTTTATCTTTTATTTTATATTTATCTTATATTTTAGATAAGATTATCTAAAAATAATTGAAATTCAATTTTAAATAAACGAATTTTTTTTTATTCGAAAAAAGTGACTAAAATGTAAAATTCAGGTTATATAATTGATAAAAAATAATATTTAAGCAATTTCAAATTTACTTAGTTACAATGTTATTAAATTTAATAACTTATTTAACATTATACCTTAAAATTATAAATAAATTGTTAGATTCTGTTATAGAACTAGACTTACAGAAAATTATATTTTTTCAAATTTAAATATTATATTATAAATATTGCATCGTAAAGAAGCTTCATAAAAAATATTAAAGAAAATCTTAAATAAAGTAATTTACGAAATTTTAATGAATTAATTCAAGATATTTTTCCTTTAGGAGTTAAAATTAATAATAAATTTTAATATATTTTGTTATCTTGTATCAGTTTTAAGTTTATTTTTCAAAATATATTTGTGTATCTTACTAATTAAAGTAACCTATATAAAATGTTTAAATGATTTATAAATTTTGTTTAAATTGAAGCAATAATCTAAAATCTGTTTAATATATTATATTAATAACTATAACAAATATTTTTATAATTCTCTAATAAAATAATTTTTAAAATTTGCATAGTAGTTATATTTAATTACAAAGAATTGATTATTTTTTTACAAGATACGAGTTGCAATTAATAAATCAAATCAAGAAATGAGATAGTTAAAAGGATGGTCGTATAGTCTAATATATTGTATATTCTATGTAAGGAATATAATTATTATATCCTAATAACAATATAAGTCAACGAATTAATTTTGAATCTAAAAATAGATTGTTTTACCCGTACATACATATATATATATATATATATATATATATATATATATATTATACGTAACTACTAATCTAAATACATAATTGATGAAATGAAAGCTTCCATTTTTTTGATATTTCTGTAAATTTTTTAATGGCATTACCTTCAGCTCAATGAAAAAGTTATCGTTTTTATAAATACGAAAAAAATGTAGTAGAATTTCCAAACAATCTTTATGTTAAACTATAATTTAAAACTATAACTTAAACTATAATTATTTGAAATCAAACAGTAGAGTAACTTTTTACACTTTTTATGTAAATATTCTTTTTATATAATTGAGCACAATAAACACATATATGTTTTTACTTCATATGTGTAATATAACAATAATTAATTTAAGCGAAAAATTATTTTTTTTTAAATCATATATCATTACACATTAAATAGTAAATAGAAAAATGGTATATTGAATATTAAAAATCCTTAATCAAATAAATATTATTTTATTCATTAATCAATTTTAGTTATATATTCATTGGAAATCACTTAGTAATCTGTACTTTATTTATACAAATGTATTAATAAGTTGATAAAGTAAACAAGATTTTATTGATAACGATGTTTTTTAAATATACCCATGGAAAACGCACTACATATATACATATTTAAATAAATAAAATAAGTGTTTTAAGATGAATTTAACTTAAAAAAAAGGCAAAAATAAAATAAAAGGAAGTTAATAAAAATCAATTGATTGTATTCGAAGTTATAAAACGAATTTATGAAACAAAAATAAAAATGAAAAGTAGATAAATAATCAATAAAGAAAATGAGGAAGTTGGATTGACATACCAGCACATGTCAGAGTAAGGGTGGCAAAAAGAAAAATTAGCCTTGGTGCCGGGCTCCTGGGTAGCCTCGTGGGTTCCATAAGGAGTGGCTGCCGTTGTCGCCTGTTCGTCCAGGCACCGCTGAGCCTCCTGGGCCCTCTGCCTGCGAACCAGCGGACCTTCAGATTCGTTACCGCGGACTGTGCGCCGCGTGCGCAGGGATAGGGACGAAAAATAGACTAGTAAATTGGCGAAACAAAGGTGAAGAGTAAAAAGGGAGACAAAAAATGAGATACGGAGACAGAGAAGAAGTATGAAAAAAGGAGGAAAGACACACAGGGATGAAAAGGTGTGCCTTAGACAATCGAGAAACGCGTACTACTTGGCCTCGATAACGCAGGGGGCGGCGAACTGCGATTAAGTTACCCCTCTTCCTTGACGTCGCGGCGCCGACGTCGATGCGCGGACTGACTACGCGTTATATTTTCTGTAAGCTCGTTCGTTTACACGATTTATCAACTAAGGGCTTTTCCATCAGTCGAATACAATTTCATCGTTAATATAGCCTGTACATAATCAACCCTTACTATTAAGTCATGTCGTCATACTGCATGCGCATGATGTGAAATATTATATTTTCGACTTATATTTTAATTGTTAAATTTGTTAATTAGTTTTATTGTTTAAATTGTTGCTTTTAGAGTTCTTCCTTTTGTCGAAGATACATTTTTTATTTGTATAACTAAACTAATCACTTTAATTAGGGTAAATAATTTTACAATTTTGGTTAAATTACTTCCTATACAAAAAAGTTACTCAGCATTTATATGGAGCTCAAGAACATTGAACTTTTAGCCTGACTGAGAAATGGGCGATTAAGTTAGTTCGTGGTGACTTATGTATAACGTAAAAATAAAAGAGCGACCAACTATTATTCTGATTTTATAATAATTATTATAATATTATTTTCATTTTTTTTAATAATTATTATCATTTATATTACTTTTTATTATTCCAATGTATTATAGCATTTTAAACTTTTATTCCACTTATTTAATTAATTTTAAAATATCTTACATATCAGCAACCCTTTATTTAGTTTATCTGTTGCTCGTTAAATCTTTTAAATATAATAAATTTATTCGCTTTAAAATAAATAATCAATAGAGAAATTTTTAATAATTATTAATTACATTAATTTATAATATGAAGAACTATTTTTGTAATATCGATGCGTTTAATTTGTTTTTAAACAATAACTATATTGTTGGACATGTCATTTCGTATTTAATACAGAATTATTAGAAGCTTTCGGAACTATTTAATTATAAAAATGTATGAAAATATGTATTACAATAAAGTAATGTTCTATTCAACTTCTAAAATTTCTTCAACTTCTGAATTTTTATGCTTCTTTTATCAGTGCTAGTAGTTTTCGTATGTTATCACATATGCCAATAAGTATATTATTAACATTCTATAATAATTACATATTAATTGGCATATGTTGTATAATAAAATACATAATTTTGTTCAAAAATGATATTTTTCTTCTAGACGTTTTTCTGAATAGATTTAATACTGTTTTATCTACAAATCATACAAATATGTACAAATACAAATACAAATTAATAAAATATGTACTTAATAAATAACAAGTATATTTTACATTTACTTCAATCTATAAGACTAATTTCCACTATCGATGCAATATTTGCAAATAAATATTAATATGAATGGCTAGCAAACAAATTAAATTTAAATAAAAAAATATTAAATAATTTATTGTTTCTAACGTGATAGATTTAACATGATAAAAAATTATGTAAGAATCCATGATGGCTTAATAATGTAATGATAAATTGATATGTATTTCAAAATGTTTTAGTTTATTCAGAAATATAAACCTCAAATTTAAATTTATTGGAATGGGAAACGTTTAAGATAAATTTTATATTTATATCTGTAATCTGATACAGATATTCATCAATATTTATACTGTTAAAAAATATTACATTACCCGTTAAATAGATACCTGGTGTAAAAGAAAGTATAATGTAAAGTATGTAAAAGAGTATAAAAAAATTCTATAAAAGAAAATTCATTATAATAATATTTAGTTAATCATTATTGTTAATTATTATTAATTATACAATATGTTAGCAGTTGAAATTAATTAACTACTGTAATATTGTAATGTATAGAATTTTGTATAATTTATTTTTAAATTTAATTGCGATTGATTTGGGAAACTGTTAGTACTATTAAAATCATTTAAGTTTTAACTGGAAAAACTATGAAAAACTTAAGAATCAAAATACTACAATTAATATAAATGTAATAAATTAGTTTGTTATATAATAAACTAGTCCAAGAAAAATTATTTGAATATCAGTATTTGAATATTATTTGAATTGAGTAATATTAATGTATCCATGAATTCAATTTGTTAAGAATGTTAATTTACGAGAATTCATTGTTTCTAGACATCTCAAAATCTTATCTTACAATAGACTAATAAGAAACTATTCATAAAATAAATATATTTATTTTTATATCTTTTTTAAACTGATAAATATTTACCATAAATTATTTTCTATTATATTTTATGCATTTTATTTTCTAATTAGTTTTAATAAAGAAAATGTTATGTATTTTATTCTAATTAGCAGCTTCACCGTTATGTTATTTTATTATAATTATTATTACCATTTTATAATTCTTCTAAATAATATTTACAATTTGATGTAATATTATAGACAATGAAAGTATAATTATATAAAATTCTTTAATATTTAAGTTTTTATTAGAAAACTCTATAAAAAAATTGAATTTATGATAAAAATAATTTTGTCTTTTCCTTAGTAAATGTAAAGAATAATGTGTATAATTATATCTAATTTTAATATTTTAAATAAAATTATTCTAAACTCTAAATACTAATAAATTATTAATACAATTTCGAGTATCATTAGAACTTTAATAAAAATCATTATGAATCTAAATAATCATGTCTAGTAACTGAATAATTTTTTTTAAATTTTTTTTTATAAATTAATTTTTTATAAAACAATTGTACAATTACATAATTCAAGAATGAAACTAAATCGCAGCGATTTATTAAATCATTTTCAGAATATCACTTTATTATTTTTTATATTACAGAAACACAGTATAATTTTTCTTCGTCTTTGAAAAAGAATTTATTTTCTATTGTTACTTATATATAAATATTAGTTACTATTTTATTATAGTATTTTATCTTTATATTAATTATAATCTGCAAAATATTATTTTTTATATTAATTTAAGAATTTTTTACATTAAATTGTAATTGTACAAATTTTAAGACATGTTAGAAAATAAAAAATATTAAATAAATAATAATTTAAAACAATTTAAAAATATATCAATTAAAAATCAACATTATTTATTTTCAGCTTGGTTGAAAAATGTTTGTAAAATACTTAGATTTTTTTTAGGTGTTATTATGTTGATTAAATATTTATTAAACTAGATTGTACATACTAGTTGAATCTACATGAATTTAGTAATATACTATATGTCAAATATTAGAATTTTAAATAATGTTGCCACAGCAGATATAATCACAGTTGATGTAAATAAAAAAATTACTCATTTTTTGTATATATAGAATGCATATAATATAATTAACAATAATAAATCGTTTACAAGTATAACATATAACATAATCTTAACGTATATTAATATAACGTAAAATTATTATTTGAAAATTACTTCCCTATCCTTTCATGCTATAAAATATATCACCAAGCAAAAGAAAGTTCAATGAAATTCTACAATTAATATTTAATATTTAATTTAATAAAAAATTTTTACAAATATCTAATAAAAATCGTACTAGTGTCGCGTGTAAAGTAGGCGTTAAAGAATTAATTATATGAAATTATAATACTATACAAATATAAATATATGTTTGTAGAACTTTTGTATTTTATTTTTTCATTTTCAGAGAGTATATCGTCCTATTCTAATGCTTGATGATCAAAGATTTATCTTGTCTAAAAGATAAAACGCGAGAAAATGTTATTGCAAATTAAAAAATTTGAATTTATATACCTTATACAGTATTTTATAAATCAAAATGATTGATTAAGATTTACTTAATTATGTTTTGTATTTTCTTAAAATTAGTTATACTTTATATATATATATATATATATATATATATATATATATGAATTATTTTAAATGACTATTTCTTAAAAAATAAGATTTTTTTAATTTGCCTTCCATTTTTAAATACATTTATATTCTTTTTATTTATATTGAATATCGTACTACTTCTTGGTAAAACGATTAACTAAGCATTTACATATTATCCTGTAGAATATTGAAATCACATGCTTAGTTCTAAGAAATAGGTTTCACGTTGGATGGCGCTGCGCTGCCAGTTTTGTAAGTCCCTTTTCCCAATTTCATGTATCATACGCACTACCTAACATATTTATAAAAGCTTGATTCTTGATTCTTTAATTGAAATTTGTAAGTTCAGTTCCAAGTTAGTGCACAACATAGTACTCAGTTTATGAATACAAACGCTGTATCTTAATTTTCAAAATCTTGGTTTATTATTATAAAGACGTAAACAGTGGCTACTGCATCTTAATCGTGTAGCACGGTACGTTACTGTGTGAAAGCCGTATAGCTAAGGATTTTCACTCGTAAGAGACAGACAAATGATTCTATTAATTTTTTATCTTGACAGAGTAGATTTTTTATTGGTATTTTAATTCTGCAATTTTCCACAAAATATGAAAATTGAACTTTACGTTATGGCTTTAATAAAATGCATCTTTATAGAGTGTTACATTTATTGATTTTTTAAAACTGACAATTTCAAAAAGAGGTTAGGATACCGCCACGTTCTGTGATGCTTTTGATACTTTTTTCAATCGATTTTTGTTGATTTATTTATACTTTTCAAGTATATAGAGTAGAAATTTTATTTCAATTAATTTATTCTCATTATTAAATATATTATATACAAATTTATTATATAAAGATAAATATCATTGCCTATCAATATTTTATTTAATAATATATAAACGCATAATATTTATAGTGCCCTTTTTTTAGGTAGATTCAGTTAAGCAAAACAATGTATAAAATTATTTAGTATGAATAAATAATATTAAACCCCAAAACTACACAAAAGGCGCGCGAAAAGTGTAGCAAATGTGAATATTCATATGAAGGACAGATAGGCGTATATACAATTGTGTACGATTTGACTTATGACCGTTACTCTGAGAAGTTGGATTAAAAGGTTAGGTTTATTTACATGGGAATCGTTGAGAATAAATTAAGTAATATGGAAATCATTAGCTTAAGCTAAAATGATATCGAATTTTCAAAATAAGCAAATGCGAATATTTTTTTGCATTTAAAAATTTTTTGTAAGATAATTTATTTAATAAAATAATTATTTATTTCTTCTATATTTACATTATTTAATAATCCCATTTTATTGATTTATATTGGTATATTGTATCGATTTATTGGTTTTCTTTATAAATAAAAGGTAAAAATATCTGGCCATAGAATATATCATTATTAATTTGACATTGAATCAAATATAAATTTGTTATATTTATTAAATATGTTATATATTATATAAGGTAAATTAATAATTATTATACAATGAAATAATTTGTATTGCATAATTATTAATAAGTTATCTGATATTAAAAATAATATAATAATATGTTGAATTATGTATGATAAGTTTTATGATATATTACATTAATATATAATTTAGGAAAAACTTATATTTTAAAATATTGAGTAATGAATAGTATGGACAATAAATGGAATTTTAAAGTCCATTAATCCATAAAAGAAGAAAGAAAATTAGTAAAAGTAAACAAATTAATTTGTAGATGGCGGATATCTCAGAAATGACAACCTACAATGATCCAGCACAAGCGATATCCCAAGGGAAAAGACACCTTCTAGTACGAGACTACAGTATGGCTGTGACAGCTTTGGCTCAAGGCTGTGGTATGCTTGCAGTTCAACATGGTGAGATATCTGATGAACTTGGTGAGCCCTACCTTTTTTATGGACGTTCACTCCTTTGTCTATCACGTGAGGAAGCTGGAGTCTTAGGAGCAGGGGTGCCTGGTACTGATGATACTGAAGAGGAAGAAGGTGAAGAAGAAGGCGAAGAAGATGAGTCTAGCGAGTAAATTACTAATGAATTAATATATATTTTAGTATCGTATTTTACAATTAAACTTGACTAAACATAATATGTTATAAATAGAAGATAAAATAGTAGATAAGAATAATGGTTTTATGTACACAGAAAGGACAAAGAAGACAATGAAGAACAAAAACTCACTGAAGGAACTACCTCAAAGTTGAACTCTGATGAGAAGCACGAAAATCGCACAGTTGAGCAGATGCCAAGCTCTTCTTCAGCAGTTACATTGAATAATATTGCAGAATCATCATCGTCGTTATCCAATTCCAAGAATTATATTGCAGGCTCCAGTAAAATATTAAATGGTAAAGCTTCAACATCAACTCATAATGGAGACTCACTCGAGAACGGTGATGATGATGCAGATGAAGATGAGAATGATGAGGATGATGATTCAAGCAGTAACTTACAGGTGTGTCACATTATTTTTTTTTTAATAAAATAGCTTCAATTAAGAAGTAACTTATAGGCGTATAATATTATTATTTTATTTTAATATAATAACTTAAATACGTTTAAGAAAATAGGAAAAAAGCAAAAAAAATTTGTTTGGTATTTGTTGCATCAAGGCAAATTCTTTTATTTATTTTTCTTATTTTAAAAACATAGAAACTAATGTTATCTCTCATAGTGTGAGGATTTTATTTATTATAAAAATAAACTTATTTTACCTTTTTTGTTGTACTTTTATGTTATTACAGTTAAATAAATTTTTATTTATCTTATGTAAATATTATTATTGATATTTTAAACTCATTTCAATAGTTCTATACTATATTAAAAAAAAATTTTGTTAGAAATTAATATAAATTAAAAATTCTTAAATTTAATTGTTAATATTGGTTGTAATATAAATTATAGTTTCCAAAAAAATGTAATATATACATTTAATCAATTAATTAATATATTCTGTATTAACAAGAAAATAAAAATATTTAAATTACATTATTCTATTAATACTAGCTTGCTTGGGAAGTACTAGAACTGGCTAAAATAATATTACTTAAGCGGGGACCATCTGGATGGAAGCACTTAGCAGAAGCTCATAGACTTCTAGGTGAAGTGGCAATGGAAAGTGGAAATCAACCTGGAGCTTTAGCAGACTTATATGCTTGTCTTGATTTGCTTCATCGAATTGAATCAGTAGATCCAAGAAGTATGGCAGAAACACATTATCAATTAGGTGTGTTTAAAATTTATTGATATTATTGTTACTAATTTATACTAAATAAAAATTCGTAAATTTTATTGCTAATATTTTTCATAGCATTAATTATAATTTACAACAAAGAAACTAATACCTAAAAATATATGTATAATATAATTGTTGTTACTAATAAGTTAATATAATTTTGAAATAAATTTTAAATACCAAATAATAAATAATGTTATTGAATTATTCATTGACATATAAACAATTTTAACAATTTCAAAGTTTTTATAATAAACTTTTTATTATTAGAAAACAATATAAAAATTAATATTTATCAGGTCTTGCATACTCCCTGGGTAATGAATTCGACGCGAGTATTGAGCAGTTCAAGAAAGCAACAAGCTTACTAGAGTCTCGTATCCAAGATTTAGAGATGATGACGGATTCCCCGAAGTCCGACGATCCATTTTATACGATCGAGGGTGAAATCAAAGAACTGAAAGAGCTTCTTCCAGAAATCCAAGATAAGATTACGGATATGCGTGATTTCAAACAACAGGCGTGCAAACTGTTGATTCAGGGTATAAAGAACCAAGTAGCTAGTGGTAGCTGTTCAAACGGTGCTGGACCCAGTGGCGAGTGCGGTCCATCCTCATCATCATCGACGAGCACTTCGGCTGTATCTCGAGAAGTTAAGCCCGCAAGTGACATCTCACATCTTGTGCGTAAAAAAAGAAAAACCGAGGACGAGGAGGCAGATGTCACGCTTTGTAAAAAGCCCACTCCCGAGAAATCTGCGTAAAGGAGACTCAATATATCAAAAAACTATTCTTATCGTTTTCCTTTGTTTTGATCGATCATTAAGCCTTTCTACGATTTTATGTGGAATGCTTTTTAAATTTGTATTGATTTTCAAACTGATTGGTGAATGCATAACATAGAATTAGAACAATTTCTTAAAATTGAACTTGAATGTTCTTATGGTATGAAAACTATTATTTCTTTTTTAGATCATTAAATGTAATGTATTGATTATAAACGGTTTTTAAATTATATATATAATAAAATTGAAGTGGACTTGAAATTTATTTGTAATAAACATTTTAAGTCAACATGAAACATTTAAAGTTCGGTTTAAAAAAAATGATCTACGTCAAATAAGTGAGGCTGTCAAGCATTTTACCTTGATCAATAACAAAAATGTGATTTAAATAATTAAGAATAATCAGAATTTTATCGAAACAATGAAAGATAAACTGTAAAGTGTAGATTCTAAGATTTAATTAGATCGTAAGTCCAAAGATGTCAAATGAGTGTTTTATGATATTTTGTAACTCAATTTCTGTTTGTGTTGTATTTTTATTAATATTAAATAATTTGTAAGCATGGATAGATTATGTAATTTTATATACTAAAATTTTGTAATGCAAATTTTTTTATTTCAATGAAAGATATTTATATGCACACGTTTCTTAATATAAATTAAAGGATAAATATTACTTATTGAATTTAATCATTTAATTAATAATATTTAATATACATATAGAATTTTATATTTTAGTTTAACAATTAAAAATTAATTCACAAAAAAGAAAATTATACATACAAAAAATCTTTAAAATAAATTCAATATTATTTTTTTTGTTATTCAAGTTATAATATAACTGGAGATTAGTAAAAACACATATAAAAATATACTTTTGATGCTTATTAGAAGATGATATAAATTTTATACATTTAAAATTATACTCAATTAGAAATCAATGAAATTTAATGGTAAGCATATAATTAAATTTTGTTCCTTATAACAATGTATAGATAAATTTGTATAACATTGTATAACATAGAATAGAAAATATGAATATTAAGTAAAATAATTTTCCTATAATAGTTGTCTACTTTTGGTTAAAGTAAATAGTTTGGATAAATTTTACTATTATTTAATACAGTAGGAATCATCACTGACACTTATTAAAATATATTTTTATTGCTGAATTTTATTATACGCTCTACATCTTTTTTAAATTAAATCTATAAAATTTAAGAAAATCAGAGTGTTTAGAAAATATATGTTAAAAATAAATATTTGAACAATTAAAAAATCTAATCAAATATTTCACAGTCAAATTATATAATTCAATATATCAATACCCCAATAATACAAAATTTTACCTTTAACTTATAACTAATGAATATGTAAATATATAATTTAAAAGTTTTTAATTATAACCAATAAGTCTATTTAATAATATTTCGTATCTGCATAATTTTAAATATCTAAGCTATTAATATTCATGTTAATATAAATATTTAAATCAGTTATAAAATATTGGAAATACTGGAAATGTTTAATTAAATTGAATTGTTTTATGTAGTGTACAATAGAAGTACAAAATTTTCAGAAATACAAATATTTGTCATGATTAGTTTTATAAACAAAAGCTCGTGGTAATATATTATTCAATATTCAGATTTTTCTTTTTCATTTAAATACATTAATACAATTTCTTTAATAATTTGAATAGTTATAAATTTAGAACTGTTATAATTCAAAGAAATAATACTAAAATTCATTAATAATAATTCATTAACAATAACATTTCACAAAATATAAATACATTTCATTATAATCTATTATATTATATTTGGTTATTGTAAGATGTTTAGAAATTGTTCATTATTCTAATTAATTGTTGATGAATTATATAACGAATTAATATGAATTAATATTGATATTAACTGACACAAGTATAAATAAAAATTAATTTTAAACTTTTGCTTTTAGGATTAATCTGTTAAATACTTTTGTAGACTATTAACTTAAAAAAAATTAACTATTTCTATATAGCATCCAGTTTTAATAGAAAACTTAAAAAACAATGTAATTTTAAGAATAATTATATAACTTAGATAACTATTCGATATTTATTTATGAAATTAATTGCGTTTAAAATAAATATAAAAATTTTGTATTAAAAAAAATTAAATTATTTTTTATATTTTAGATTAATAAAACATTTTTACTACTTCTATATAATTAAGAAAAACTTAATTTTTTACTTTAAATCAATAATTATTATTGAAACTGAAATGCATTTAAGTATATTTAAATATTTAAATATTTTATTTTGTTTTGCCATTTTCTAAATTTATGTTACAAATAATATCACTTCTATATCTTCTCTTATATTTTCAAGAACTGTGCATTTAAATTACAGCTGTTTAATATTGTTTTTGTAAATATTTTAATTTACTCTCCTAGCAATTCCTCAATGTCATCTTCTCGTTCCTCGGATTCTTGCTTTACAACATTAATCTTAAAACCGAGACTCTCGAGTAAATTGGCATTAATGTAATAACTTAAATTAATCCCAGGTATTAAACGATTTAGCTCTTCAATTGCAATTCTGGCCTTTTCCATTTCACCGATACTTGCATAGTGTTGAGTTATCATGGAAAAGAGATCACCTCGGCGAATCGATTGTTCAAGCTCAACTCCATAGGAATCAAGTAAATAACGTATATGGTTTATTCCCATCTCTGTTTCTCCACTATCAAATAATCTGAAAATAAATGATTTCACAAATAATTTTTCTTTTAAATATTTGTATGTATAATATATTAACATGAATTTTAAATAGTTGAAATACATAACAATAATGAAACCTTAAATAATTAATTTAATTTTGAATTCTTAATTATTAGTTTATTAATAAAAATACTAATTTATTTCTTTGTAGAATGTTGTAATGTTGGAGTTCAAAACAAATTGGATGTTATTTTAAAACGTATATTATAGAAAAATACTTTTTGATTTCTAAATACTTCTTGATGATCAACATCCTGTCATTAACAATCTTAACGGCCCTCTTATGCGTATCTGGATCTTTGGAGTCGATTACCTTGGCAAGACACTTACTTGCCTGGTTGAGCGCATCGAGTGCCTTTTCATAATTCTGAAACTCATCGATTTCGACTTGACCACAAGCAACGTAAAAGTTGGCCAGCAAATCCATGGCTTTTCCTTTAGAGTAAAAGTTAATGATATTTTTTAGTACTTCGGGCTGATTCTGCCAATCTAGAGACTGCAAGTAATTTCCAGCCATAACGTAAATCTCGCGCTGTCTTGAAACTTGTGCGAAAAAACAGATCTTTTCTGTATCACCGGATTTAAGAAGAGCTTTCATTGCTCGGAACTTATTACCGGCTTGAGTGAATTTTTTTGTTGCTAGATGGTAGTTGCCTTGATTCAATGCAATTTCACCAATTTTTTCAAGAGTCGCTATGCGCACCTGTTCTCTGTCCAGATCTTTCTCTGTCTTATCCAGTGTCATTTTTTCCGCTATCGATACAAAATGTTTTAATAACTAGTTTTTAAAATATTTTATATCATAAATAAATGTCAATACTTTATTATTATAAATCAAGTTCGGATAATTTAAAATAACAATACCGTTTAAGAAGATAGTGTTTTAATAGTAATTTAAAAAGCTTATCGATATAAAAAAAATCGAATATACATTATTAATGTATAAACTTCAAAGTTATATATACATATTTTCTAATCATAAAACAATATTTTAATATTTTATTATCAAGATAAACTGAGAATAATTAATATACCTAATTCTTCGGATAAAATAACACCATAATCTTGAATAAGTTTCAGTGCCTCTGTATAATTTTTTCCAGTAGCTAATAAATCAACAGCTTTATCGATTTGTGAATTTTGAACAAAATATTCAGCGCATTTTTCGATAAGTTCTGGATCAGAATCAGCGTTCACATCCATGGTTATCAGTTGCAATGCATTGAACTGTTGTGTTTTGAATGCAAGTTCAAGAGCCTTTTTCAAAAATCCTGCCTTATGATAAAGTAATATCGCTTTATCTACCTATAAAGATATATAATATAAACAAAAATCAATGTATAGTTTTTAAATTTATAGATTTATTGACACAACAAAGAAATGTTTCGAAATTTAAAATTAAAATTGAAAATTCAATTTAAAAAATTCAAATTATGTACTTGTAAAATATTAACAAAATGTATAAAATATTGAAAAACTATTCATACAAAATAAACCGTAAATTAAAAATAATAAATTATATCAGTATTTTTTACATACCCTTAATAAACTTATTTTAAGCTTATAATACTAAATGTGCCTTGTTATTCTTTTATTTAATTTTATATAACAAAAAATTGTATTTCATCTGTGATTTTTGTAATGTACCTGATCAATTTCTTCATAAAACTTGGCGACATCGATCTGTGTTTGTTTTGGTGCCATCATTGACAGTGGCCAGAGCTCATTGAACAGATTGTTTTCCTTGCAGACGCGTATTGCATTGGTGTAAGCCCGGGACATTGTGTAGAAATGTATTGCTTGAGTGAAATTTCCCCGAGCTTCATAGTATGTTGCTAGATGATAAATTGAGGCCGCGTGTTTACTCTTGACGACGAGGTCGCAAGCTTCATCATCACGACCAAAGAAGCATAGCAGCCGCGTCATTGACAGAGTATCCTGAGCCTGTTCGTACAACTCAAGCGCCGCTTCCATGTCATTCGTCGACTCCGTATACTGCGCGTGCCAATTTTTTATCTCTCTGATAATATAAAGTATAAATATTATATGTTGATAATTATAAATTTATTAAATTTTATTATAATTCAATAAACATGTACAACGTACAAATCGTCAGAATTTTTTAAATAATTTTGTAGTTCTTTCGGAGTGCTAAGTAGCATCCTAGGTACTTCGAATCTATGACAATCGGATTTTGTGTACATTTCAATAGCTTCGGAAATTTTGCCTTCAAATTCTAGAGACTTCGCGTAATTATAATAGCTCAGTTTCTCTCGAATTTTATCCTCGTTTTTTGCTAATTCAATGGCTTCTTTAAATTTATTACGAGCCTCCAGTAAAGATCCTAAAAGATCGAATCTGTTTGCTTCTCGAAATAATCGTTCAGCATCGTTCTATAAAAATAAATTATAATTAATTTCAGTGATTAATTAGTATAATTACTTCTTATTATTATTTCTTAATAATTTACAATCGATATTAGTAAATTTTCAAAAAATTGAATTTTAAAAATGATTTTAAATAACACGAATATTAATTTAAATCTATGTTCATAAAACTTTATACATAAAGCATCATCTCGACATACTGTATACATACATAAAGCTTCAGCTCGACAGCAAGAATCCCAACCTTTGCTTCCAGGTTGAGGTTTTCATCCAGAATCGCCTCTCGGAGTGCTCTCACGCTCCGTACCTGCTTCATATGCCCTAGGCACAATATCGCCATATCTAATTGCTTCGTTTTTACACACATTTTTGCTAAACTTTTCCACACAGCTTCGTTCTGTATTGTCTTAATAGCCTATTAAATTCAATAATTAAAAATAAAAAGGTTAAAGAAAATAAATATATATAATAATTTGTAATAAGTATCATAGCTTAAATTAATTTATACTAATTTAATTCTGGAGCATAATTAAACCTTAAAAGCTTCGTCCATATTGGCAACACTAAGGTAGAAACTGAAGTCAAGAATAGCTCGTTTAATCGTTGAATCACAAGAGTCAAGTTCCTCGAAATCACGCATTAAGAGACGTACTGTTTTACTACCAATGGATTTTTCAGAGTCCAATATTAAAACGAAGGGCGACTGTACTCCTAGAAGACGACAATTATCGTCCTTTATGGATCGAATATCATGCACAACAATTCCATGTTCCGTTGTTATAAACATCGTTATTAAAACAACGTTAGCGATATTTACCTGTACAATTATTTTTCATATTTAGATATATACACTAGAATATAAAATTTCATAGCTATTGAATATCAATAGTACATAAATGAAAAATTCAAGCTGAATAAAATACTGAACAAATTTACACGAATTAAAATATTGTACTATCAGTACAGATTTAATATCGATACCTTTATAAATTATAGTCCTATTTTTTTATATTAATTTATAATTAAACTTAAATAAATATCAATTAAATTTATCAATAAAATAAATTTATTATAAAATTACTTGATCATCAATTAATTCATTTGTTGATTTAACATTTATACTTTCTGGTTTTTGAGCTTGACAAATTAAGAGCCTTGGATCTTCATTGTCCCAGCAATGGGCTGTTACTAATCTACCCTTACATTTTGCAACTCTGAAAATTTTGAAATTTGTTATTGAGAAAAGTAAAAAGCATTTGTACGTGACAGATAATTTTAAATAAATAATTAATCAATGTATTACAAAATAATTAGTTAAATCATTAAATATTTTTAAGTTTAAAAATTTAAGAATATTATTTTATATCATCTTATAAAAGAAAAATTTACAAAGTAGATTCATCTTCGATATCATTTTTTGAGAAATCGAATTCATGAATTTGATCATTCTCAATATCCCATACATAAAGTATTGGGCTGGGCATCAAATTAGCCATTGCCACAGTTATGGATACATATCTGCAATCTGAATTGCATTTCGCCTCAATAATTTCGGCAAAATCATTGATAACCTCATAAGTAGCCATAGGTCTTGTATGAAGTTTTGCCTCCCTTTTTCCCAGATTCCAAATTTTTAAGATGCCATTCAACGAAGCCACAGTCAAAAAATCACCGGTCATTTCCATTATTATAGGTTCACCTTCTGCTGACAATGTTGGAAGGGTTTGTATTATTGTTCCATCTTCAATTGATCTTAGTTGAATTATCTTCAGTATTCAGGTAATTAAAATAAATTTATGAACTAAATTGAAAGCAGATATATATGATATAAAAATTATATCATCGTCTGAGTGTACTCACTTGTGATGTTAAAACAATCAATATAGAATCATGAATGAGAAGTTTTTCAGTATTACAACTAAAGCTCAAAAGTACTGTTGTATTTGGTGGTCTATCTTCACTGACTTTATAAACTACTACATATTTACCAGAAGATACTGCAATATAATTTCTATTCACAGCAACCAGTTGTATCTGAATATCTGTTTTTAAGATGAAAAATTGATTTTCTAAAAACAAATAAAATGAATAAATTAATTCAATGTTAAAAATAAAATACTTTATAATAAAATTGATTGAAAAAATAAAAATCATACCCATAAATATTGTAATAAATTCTTATAATTCTTTATATCTCTTACTGAGATATTTTGGTTCTTATATGATAAAAGTTATATAAACTAAGATAATAAAATATCTTCACCTGATTCTTGTATTTCAATATGCAGTTGCATTGGACTCACTTGACTGGCACAAATTTTATCATTGTAGACGGCACACATTGATTGTTGATGGAGAATGTAAACATTTGTAATGCAATTTACAGCTAATAAAGGACTTCGAAGCGAAATCGCCCCCCAAGTTATTTGTTTTACAGTGCCAGGAATAGAACACAAATTTGGGAAGGTAGGCCAAGAATTTTCATCATTTTCTACACCTTGAAATTTACGCTTCCAGAAATATATTGTGCCTAAATTTGTACCAGCAGCTAAAGTATCTAAAATCAATATTATAAGGCACATGATATAAAATGTTATTAGAATTGCAATTATAATAATTATGATTTGTAGAAATTGAATATTTGCCATTATGTTTACAAAAAGATAAACTTGTACACACTTCCTGTGATTTAGAATAATTTTCTGAAGAAGAATTATTGGATGGAGTTAAAATATAAGTATCTCCAGTGTGCAGATCCCACATTCTAATCATTAGTTCTCCAACTAAAATTGCCAGTGTATTAATACCAGCCCAACATAAGGATGGTCCATTTTTAGTCATATCACTTCTAGCACTTAATTTCACCTACAATTAAATGTATGAAATATGATTAAATTATTGATAACTATTTAAAGAAATTCAGAAAATAATTAATCTTAAATTTGTTTACCTTTGTCAACTCTGTAAGTTGACCTGTAACAGGATCTGTTTGAAAGTGACCAATATGTAAACCTTCACTCATTATAACAATAGATTCTCTCGTTTGATGATGTAATAGACAATAAATAGTAGCTCCTTCAAAATTCAAAACTTGACTACATTGGCCTTCATTATCTACATAATAAATAATACCATTAGCAGTTCCAACATAAAAAGCATAATTATCATGTTTGGTAAGAACTGAAAGAGGCATAGCAGTTCTAGGCCTCCAAGAGCTAAATAAATCTAAAGCTCTCTCATCTCCAGCTACAGCTGCTTTTGCCAGACTACTAAATTAAAATAGTTTTTTATTTAATTCATTAATAATATTTCAAATGTTATCTATACTTAATAACAATATATAATTAAGAATCAAATATACTTTCCATATTAATATGATAAACGTACCTCATATCAACTGTAGGTTTAGTAGGTGAAATTTTAAATGTAATATGAGTCAATGACTGGTGTAATATATGATGAAAAACCATAAATAACTGATCTTCTTCATCCACTTTCCATCCCACCAAAGAACTACTATTATCTCCTGATACTAAGTGACCTCCATACTGACTCCATTGTAAAATTGATACTGGGTATTTATGAGGAGTGACAATATTTCTAAATTCACTTGACCCTGTAGCGTAACACCATAACTTCATTCATAAAATTAAAAAAAACATTTAAAAATTAATATTTAATTAATGTTAGAAATATTAAATTATCAATTATTTCAATATTATTATACACAAATTTCTCCATTTTCCCATGCAACAGCTAACCACTTCCTTTCAGGATGCCAAGCAAGAGCTGTGATTGGAACCACAGAATGTCCAGAGGCTTTAACCTCGGATAAATGTTCTCCTTGATCGTCGTAAACACTAATAAAGCAACCTTTTTCTTGGGAGTGCACAGCAACAGCAAGAAGTGGCAAATTTGAATGCCATGCTATAATAGAACTCACTGATGTCACATCAAGGTTTTGTACTCTAGTGTCAAAATACAATGACATTTTATTGTTTGTATTTGCTTACAATCATTAAAGATAGATTCATATATATATATTAAAAAAATTAAATAATGATAAATAAATAATTTAAAATAAAAAACAAGTAATTATTAAAGTAAAATTATCATAGCAACCGTTGCTAATCAGATACCATTCGTATAAACAAATTCCTCCTGAGAAAACGAAACGAGCATAATTAATAGGCTGCGCGTGCAGCGCCCACTTACTATTTCCTATTCAAATAATGAAATTCGAATTCGTTGCATTTTCATAATAAAGATTAATAATAAAAACGTTTATTGTAATTAATTATATATACATAATAGTATAATTTTATCATGAAATTTTATTTTTTTTAAATTATCTAATTTGACTTCATAAAGATTATACTTTCTGTAAAAAAATAAGTATTATTTTATGGAATTGTTTAATACTTCATATACGTATAATATGTTAACGTAAAAGTTTTTAATGTAAAGATCAACTGCCGCACATTTAAATGAATTTATAAATTTTACTTATATTGTCATAGAAATTTTTTTTGCAATATTTATCCGATAATGCCATTTGTAATGAATCGTATTTTTTATGAGGTCGTGTTTGTAGATTATTAATCTTTATATTCCGTTCTTAATGGCGTAGCATTTTTTTAGTTAATGCTTTTAAACATAAGTAAATAATAAATAAAACGTGCTAAAAAAGTAAAATAAATTACAAACGATATAACAAAATTTATATATTTATTAAATATTTGATTAATTCCTGTTAATTTATACAAAATTAAAAAATTTAAGACATCACAATATTATCATTTGGTATTAATGAATAATGTGAGAATTACATTCAAATGAAAATGTACACATGTGCGCTTACACGCGCGCGCACTTTTTCCTGAATTCAATAACAAAAGAATTCGTTATTCTTATCCTTAAAAATACTTGAATAAAATGATAAAGATTCTTCCCATACTCTTCTTATATTTTATGGACAATTTTTTCGTATTGCCATCACGTTTTTTTTTAATAGCGCTTTCTCTTGTTGATGAGTTTCGGTTTGCTGACGCGAAGCTATCTCAATATTATTTCTCATTTTAGATAATTCTTCCATTATACTTTTATGCTGCTCTATGAGCATTGATTGTAATTTTCCATCCTATCATAAACAATTAAATCTTTAAACGCACTATGGTATTCTAAGAAATGTATAAAGATTGCACGAATACATTACATCTTGAGTTTTTATTTCAACCAACTGCTGAAGCTCTTTTATTTGTTCGCACAAAGAATCGATTTCATTTAGCTTTTGGGTCAATTGTACCTCTTTTTGACGAACCATTTCGTCTCGCGAATTTATTTGTAACTCTTTTTCTTGCAACATTTTTTCGTATTCTATTTTCGTACATTCAAGCTTATGAAGCCACTGTTCTTCGCTTACTTTTACAAACTCTTTCTATAAAATAAATTTTAATTTCCATTTGAATATCATATATT
The DNA here is from genome assembly GCF_000503995.2 of Ceratosolen solmsi marchali. Classification (NCBI taxonomy): domain Eukaryota; kingdom Metazoa; phylum Arthropoda; class Insecta; order Hymenoptera; family Agaonidae; genus Ceratosolen; species Ceratosolen solmsi. The sequence continues at coordinate 1,123,722 of NW_011948449.1, read as the reverse complement.
TTATTTTAAACGAATGGTAAAAATTTGTCACATTAAATAAATAGAATCTTTGCTTACTTTTTCTCGGTTCAACTCTTGTAACTTCGTTTCAATTACAGCGATTTTATTATTCAAATCCTCATTTTCACTTCGTGCATTTTCCAACTGATGTTTCATTTTCTTGAAATGTTCCGTCATTTTAATCTTGTATTGATCGACGATTTCCTTGTGATGTTTTTCGAGTATGGTTTTCAGTTCGTGCACCTCCATTAGCCTTAAACACGCAAAGCTTTTCTTTCGTTCGAAAATATTTAGAATTCTCAGTAACAAGAAATACTCACTTGTTTTTTAAACTTGTAATTTCTGTCATCAATTGCTTAATGCGCAAATGTAAATGCGGTATTTCGTCGGATGTTGAAACGTTGTGATAATACATTAATTTCTGCTTTAATTTTTCATTTTGATTCTCCAATTCTTCCACAATGGTACTCAATGTTTCTATTCGATTTCTGTAAGTCCTGAGTAAGTTCTTCTCACACCTTGGAATTTCGAACTACCTTTAATTCTCAAATTATATCTTAGAACTATAAAGTATACATATACCAGTATGGGTGTTTATACACATCTCTCTCTCTCTCTCTCTCTCTCTCTCTCTCTCTCTCTCTCTGTGCGCACGTATGTTTTTTTCAGACTGTTTTTATAACTGTTTAAGTTAATCGAACGATTTATTCTAAGATTAAAATACAATTTTCAACCACGTATATTTATATATTTTGAACATATTAAGTATGATATAATTTATTCTAAATAATAAAAGAAAATTTTTCTAAAATTTAGTTGGACATTTATAATATAGAACCTTATTATTGCTATTCGACAAAAAGTAACTATAAATTTTCATTAAATAATAATGTTATTTTAAGACTTTTATTATGTCATTTGGTTAAAAAAAATATTGTCTAAGTACTAATATTAAGTTAATTTCATTCATTCACTAAAAACATTACTAAGATTGAATTAAAACTCTCCGATACATAAAATAAAATAATGAAATAATTATCACGATGATAGTTTTAGCGATTAATGTAATTTATTAAAAAATTATTTTCAATATATTGGAGAAATTATAGAAAAATAACAAAAGATTAATAAAGAAACGATAATACATCAAGATAAAAAATGTTAAGAGACAATAATAAAGAATAAAAATTAAATGCAATAATTTACAAAAAAACAATTGAGGCAATAGCATCAAATAAATAAAAATCAATAGAAAATAATTATAATATATGGGTGGTAGCAAGAAAAAAAAATTTTACAGTAATAAAGTATTCAGCATAAGCGATTCTTAAATTCGATAAGCCTTCGATTTATCCGATTAAAATCAAAGAACATTCATCCATATGTTCAAATGAAAATATCGAGAGGTAGAACCTGCTACTTTGCTCATGAAAGTGAACTGTCGGCGACGAGAGCATATCTCCACGGGGAGTACTCGAATGTACTTCTTCATGCCTCGGAAAAGTTCTGATCCTGCGTATGTCTCGGTTTAGGCTCTTACACCTTGGCTTGGGCCAACTGCGCTGTGGTTCGCAAAGAGAGGGACTCGTCTCCGTTAATTCGTTACACGACGAACTCGTTACCTAATGCATCAATTCAGTTGTAGCTATTGAATTTGCGAGCACTGAGCTACGAAATGTGATAGCCTTTTTTTAAGTTTGAAAAATATTGTAAGCGGTATGGCGGAACGTAACAAATAAAGAAAGGAAATCACGTTCGTTTTCATGGGCTCTCTTACGATTAGATTAATACTTAACCACAAATTAAAAATGGTACAATGGCATTTTAGGTTGTGGTTGAAGGGGATTCGGTAATAAAATAACGAAGTGGCGTGTACCAAACGATGGAACTTTGAGAGAGGCACAAGCCTGCCGTTTTCTGGCGGTTTATTGAAAGGCACTCTCAGGTAACCATTTTTCAGTTGTCGATAAAGCTCCAGTAGATAGTCATTCCTGAGGCTGCGCTGGTCCTCGGCATGGTCGAAACGCTCAAGCCAAAGCCGGCAATGACGGGAGTCGCTTGATATCGCCAAATTCAACAGATATGGTTTAACCCGATACAAGATGTCCTCAAATTGCTCATCGAGAATCTGTGCGTGTCGGTCGTCGAACTTCGACATCTTTCGCCCTCGAATGTACTTTATTTAAAAGAATTTATTAACTTCGTGTAGCGACGCCTCCCGACATTATGCCCGGAAACAATAAGAAAGAAAGGCTTCTGAATTTAATGAATGGGTTTTCCTCCACGAACGCGAGAATACGTGAAAAATTCAGACATTCATTTTTTTTAACGCTATATATTATGCACATGCACATGCACATAATTAAAATATACAATATAATTGTGCCTATAGATATTATGTTAAATATATTTTTAGTTTTCAGATTTTTAGTATATTTTTTTGTTATTTTTATGATATAGTTTATAAATTGCTGCTTATCTTGATTTGATTCTCTGCCGTTTTTTTCAATTTCATTAATTTTGCCTTCATGGGATCAATGTTTGTGCCAATCCATTCATCTAACATTGCCGTAAAATAATAATGTTCCATTTGAACGCGTAAATAACTCTCGAGTGTCGATAATTCAATTAGCATACTGTGAATATAAGACTATATGTAAATATGACGGAATTTGTTCAATTATTGTTAAATGCAGATATAACAATAATTATATATTAATACAATTATTGTTATATGCAGATATAACAATAAGCATACTGTAAATATAGATATTATTCATTTTTTATTAAATAAAAGAATTTTACTTTATTCATATAATACTAACTTAGTAAACACTGGAATTAAACTTTCTAGCTGCATTGGATTTGTGTAATTTTTTCCAATTTGCCAATGATTCATCCACGTTAAAATCCTAATAAATTAATTACTATTTATTATATAAATTGTACGAGTTATTTATGCTGTGTGTACATTCATATAATTTAAGAATAATTTAAGAATCATATAACATTCAGAAATGCATGTATACGCGCGTGCGGGCGCACCCATGCACATACGTGAAAAACACAATACAAAAATAAAATATATGTATATTAACTTTCATTTCAATACATTTAACAGATTTTTTATTTATTTAAATCTATGTAAACATAAGAATTGAATGAAAGAATTGATTTATTATTTGTATGTTTTTGAATAAAAAACCTGTCTTACTGCTCACTATTTACAAGTCCATGAAATTTAGTTTTTTTAAAAAAAGAAAATTTTAGTGCGCAAGTCCCAATTTCATGTTCTTTCTGTCCTTTATACAATTATATCGGTTATTATATATTTTTGATTCTTCAATCTAGTAATTTTAATTGTTGGCATTCATTTACATAATATTATTGAATTGTGATTTTATTATGAATAGTAATTATTCCCAAAATAATCAAAATGAACGTGAGCAACATCGAAAGCGTCATTTTCAGGATTATACATATGATAAGAAAGTTAGACGTAACAAAACAACTACCATTTTTGGTCAGCACAGGTAGAAGAATAGAAGTATATAAAATTTAAAGCTGCAACTTGATAATTTTTAAATGTTGTGATAATATAAAAAATATATGAAAATTATATTTTAATTGCAGGCTAGTTCATATTGATTTGAAAGGTGCTCCTCCTCGAGTCATTTATTTTGAAAAGGTTAAATACACATGCATATCTATGTAATAATAATATTTTTGTATCATGTATTCATTTATATTTTTAACTTATGTATTAAGCTTTTTCTTTGTAATATAACTTTCTTATTTTTGTATAATATTTATTAATTAATAATACTTTTGAAATGTTTATATATATATAGATATATATATATATATATATAATTATAAATTTCACTTCAGCTATTTCCATTGTTGAAAGAATGGGGTGCTACAGGAATATTACTTGAATGGGAAAACACATTTCCATATGTTACAACACTTTTACCAATAGGCAGCAGTGGTCCGCATAATACTTTAAGTGGATATACTGCAGACGAAGCTCATCAAATTTTACAATTAGCAGTAAATTCAGGGCTGTCTATAATTCCACTTATTCAAATTTTTGGACACATGGAAGTAAGTGACTTAATATTATTATATTATCTTTTTTATTAAAATTTTATTCAATTCAATTTGTAGTTTGTTTTAAAACATTCAGAATGGAAAGTATTAAGAGAAGTGCCAACGTTTCCCAGTTCTATATGTCCTTCCAATCCAGAAACTCAATCTTTGGTGAAATCTATGATCAGACAAATAGTGGAGTTTCATTCGGATATTAAATATTTACATATTGGTGCAGACGAAGTTTGGCACATGGGTCTTTGTCCACAATGTACTAAAAGAGTTGGTTCAAGCAAATATGGGAAAGCTTCTTTATTCTTAGATCATGTAATAACTATAACACAATTTATCAAAGAATCATATCCTTCTTTGAAAGTTATTATATGGGATGATATGCTAAGAACAATAGATTTAGAAATTTTAAATGGTATTCTTGAACCTTTAACAACTTTCTAAATTAAATAACAAAAAAATTAATTCTACTTATAATTTTAGATTATAGTGTTGGAAAATATATTGAACCAATGATTTGGCATTATAATAGTAAAGAAAATTTTTCTTTACAAACAAGTAAATATTTTTAATTATAACACCCAATTAATATATTAATAAGACATTTCATACTAATTATTCTATTAAAAGATATGTGGGATAAATACAGTATAATATTCCCCAATATATGGATTGCATCAGCTTTTAAAGGAGCTACTGGTTCATGCCAACATATTCCTACAATTATACATCATATTAGTAATCACGAGCGATGGATTCAGGAACTTAATACACATGTAAGCAAAATCAATAAATTTCAGGGAACTGCTTTTACTGGATGGTCAAGGTTAGCACGAATATGCTAATAATATTTTTAATTAAATCAATTAGTATTTATTTATAATTCCTAATTTACATTTAAAAATATAATTTCAATTAACTAAGAAAATAATCTAAAAAAAATTCTAATATATAATATTAGTAATAAAATCAAAGATATAGTATCAGTAACAATTCTCAGATATGATCATTATGCAACAATGTGTGAACTTCTACCAACCGCAATTCCATCATTAGCAATCTGTTTAAAAATTTGGATTCAAGGATATTCTGAACAAACCTATGAGCAAGTTGCACAAAGTCTTGGTTACAATGATTATCCTTTACATGTAACACCACAGCCAAGACCTATTCCAGTACCAAGTAATTTAAATTTCCCCGGTTGGCAGATTGCAGTGGGCATAGAATCGTTTTTAAATTATAAAACTAAATTTCATGGACTTGTAAATAGTGAGCAGTAAGACAGGTTTTTTATTCAAAAACATACAAATAATAAATCAATTCTTTCATTCAATTCTTATGTTTACATAGATTTAAATAAATAAAAAATCTGTTAAATGTATTGAAATGAAAGTTAATATACATATATTTTATTTTTGTATTGTGTTTTTCACGTATGTGCATGGGTGCGCCCGCACGCGCGTATACATGCATTTCTGAATGTTATATGATTCTTAAATTATTCTTAAATTATATGAATGTACACACAGCATAAATAACTCGTACAATTTATATAATAAATAGTAATTAATTTATTAGGATTTTAACGTGGATGAATCATTGGCAAATTGGAAAAAATTACACAAATCCAATGCAGCTAGAAAGTTTAATTCCAGTGTTTACTAAGTTAGTATTATATGAATAAAGTAAAATTCTTTTATTTAATAAAAAATGAATAATATCTATATTTACAGTATGCTTATTGTTATATCTGCATATAACAATAATTGTATTAATATATAATTATTGTTATATCTGCATTTAACAATAATTGAACAAATTCCGTCATATTTACATATAGTCTTATATTCACAGTATGCTAATTGAATTATCGACACTCGAGAGTTATTTACGCGTTCAAATGGAACATTATTATTTTACGGCAATGTTAGATGAATGGATTGGCACAAACATTGATCCCATGAAGGCAAAATTAATGAAATTGAAAAAAACGGCAGAGAATCAAATCAAGATAAGCAGCAATTTATAAACTATATCATAAAAATAACAAAAAAATATACTAAAAATCTGAAAACTAAAAATATATTTAACATAATATCTATAGGCACAATTATATTGTATATTTTAATTATGTGCATGTGCATGTGCATAATATATAGCGTTAAAAAAAATGAATGTCTGAATTTTTCACGTATTCTCGCGTTCGTGGAGGAAAACCCATTCATTAAATTCAGAAGCCTTTCTTTCTTATTGTTTCCGGGCATAATGTCGGGAGGCGTCGCTACACGAAGTTAATAAATTCTTTTAAATAAAGTACATTCGAGGGCGAAAGATGTCGAAGTTCGACGACCGACACGCACAGATTCTCGATGAGCAATTTGAGGACATCTTGTATCGGGTTAAACCATATCTGTTGAATTTGGCGATATCAAGCGACTCCCGTCATTGCCGGCTTTGGCTTGAGCGTTTCGACCATGCCGAGGACCAGCGCAGCCTCAGGAATGACTATCTACTGGAGCTTTATCGACAACTGAAAAATGGTTACCTGAGAGTGCCTTTCAATAAACCGCCAGAAAACGGCAGGCTTGTGCCTCTCTCAAAGTTCCATCGTTTGGTACACGCCACTTCGTTATTTTATTACCGAATCCCCTTCAACCACAACCTAAAATGCCATTGTACCATTTTTAATTTGTGGTTAAGTATTAATCTAATCGTAAGAGAGCCCATGAAAACGAACGTGATTTCCTTTCTTTATTTGTTACGTTCCGCCATACCGCTTACAATATTTTTCAAACTTAAAAAAAGGCTATCACATTTCGTAGCTCAGTGCTCGCAAATTCAATAGCTACAACTGAATTGATGCATTAGGTAACGAGTTCGTCGTGTAACGAATTAACGGAGACGAGTCCCTCTCTTTGCGAACCACAGCGCAGTTGGCCCAAGCCAAGGTGTAAGAGCCTAAACCGAGACATACGCAGGATCAGAACTTTTCCGAGGCATGAAGAAGTACATTCGAGTACTCCCCGTGGAGATATGCTCTCGTCGCCGACAGTTCACTTTCATGAGCAAAGTAGCAGGTTCTACCTCTCGATATTTTCATTTGAACATATGGATGAATGTTCTTTGATTTTAATCGGATAAATCGAAGGCTTATCGAATTTAAGAATCGCTTATGCTGAATACTTTATTACTGTAAAATTTTTTTTTCTTGCTACCACCCATATATTATAATTATTTTCTATTGATTTTTATTTATTTGATGCTATTGCCTCAATTGTTTTTTTGTAAATTATTGCATTTAATTTTTATTCTTTATTATTGTCTCTTAACATTTTTTATCTTGATGTATTATCGTTTCTTTATTAATCTTTTGTTATTTTTCTATAATTTCTCCAATATATTGAAAATAATTTTTTAATAAATTACATTAATCGCTAAAACTATCATCGTGATAATTATTTCATTATTTTATTTTATGTATCGGAGAGTTTTAATTCAATCTTAGTAATGTTTTTAGTGAATGAATGAAATTAACTTAATATTAGTACTTAGACAATATTTTTTTTAACCAAATGACATAATAAAAGTCTTAAAATAACATTATTATTTAATGAAAATTTATAGTTACTTTTTGTCGAATAGCAATAATAAGGTTCTATATTATAAATGTCCAACTAAATTTTAGAAAAATTTTCTTTTATTATTTAGAATAAATTATATCATACTTAATATGTTCAAAATATATAAATATACGTGGTTGAAAATTGTATTTTAATCTTAGAATAAATCGTTCGATTAACTTAAACAGTTATAAAAACAGTCTGAAAAAAACATACGTGCGCACAGAGAGAGAGAGAGAGAGAGAGAGAGAGAGAGAGATGTGTATAAACACCCATACTGGTATATGTATACTTTATAGTTCTAAGATATAATTTGAGAATTAAAGGTAGTTCGAAATTCCAAGGTGTGAGAAGAACTTACTCAGGACTTACAGAAATCGAATAGAAACATTGAGTACCATTGTGGAAGAATTGGAGAATCAAAATGAAAAATTAAAGCAGAAATTAATGTATTATCACAACGTTTCAACATCCGACGAAATACCGCATTTACATTTGCGCATTAAGCAATTGATGACAGAAATTACAAGTTTAAAAAACAAGTGAGTATTTCTTGTTACTGAGAATTCTAAATATTTTCGAACGAAAGAAAAGCTTTGCGTGTTTAAGGCTAATGGAGGTGCACGAACTGAAAACCATACTCGAAAAACATCACAAGGAAATCGTCGATCAATACAAGATTAAAATGACGGAACATTTCAAGAAAATGAAACATCAGTTGGAAAATGCACGAAGTGAAAATGAGGATTTGAATAATAAAATCGCTGTAATTGAAACGAAGTTACAAGAGTTGAACCGAGAAAAAGTAAGCAAAGATTCTATTTATTTAATGTGACAAATTTTTACCATTCGTTTAAAATAAAATATATGATATTCAAATGGAAATTAAAATTTATTTTATAGAAAGAGTTTGTAAAAGTAAGCGAAGAACAGTGGCTTCATAAGCTTGAATGTACGAAAATAGAATACGAAAAAATGTTGCAAGAAAAAGAGTTACAAATAAATTCGCGAGACGAAATGGTTCGTCAAAAAGAGGTACAATTGACCCAAAAGCTAAATGAAATCGATTCTTTGTGCGAACAAATAAAAGAGCTTCAGCAGTTGGTTGAAATAAAAACTCAAGATGTAATGTATTCGTGCAATCTTTATACATTTCTTAGAATACCATAGTGCGTTTAAAGATTTAATTGTTTATGATAGGATGGAAAATTACAATCAATGCTCATAGAGCAGCATAAAAGTATAATGGAAGAATTATCTAAAATGAGAAATAATATTGAGATAGCTTCGCGTCAGCAAACCGAAACTCATCAACAAGAGAAAGCGCTATTAAAAAAAAACGTGATGGCAATACGAAAAAATTGTCCATAAAATATAAGAAGAGTATGGGAAGAATCTTTATCATTTTATTCAAGTATTTTTAAGGATAAGAATAACGAATTCTTTTGTTATTGAATTCAGGAAAAAGTGCGCGCGCGTGTAAGCGCACATGTGTACATTTTCATTTGAATGTAATTCTCACATTATTCATTAATACCAAATGATAATATTGTGATGTCTTAAATTTTTTAATTTTGTATAAATTAACAGGAATTAATCAAATATTTAATAAATATATAAATTTTGTTATATCGTTTGTAATTTATTTTACTTTTTTAGCACGTTTTATTTATTATTTACTTATGTTTAAAAGCATTAACTAAAAAAATGCTACGCCATTAAGAACGGAATATAAAGATTAATAATCTACAAACACGACCTCATAAAAAATACGATTCATTACAAATGGCATTATCGGATAAATATTGCAAAAAAAATTTCTATGACAATATAAGTAAAATTTATAAATTCATTTAAATGTGCGGCAGTTGATCTTTACATTAAAAACTTTTACGTTAACATATTATACGTATATGAAGTATTAAACAATTCCATAAAATAATACTTATTTTTTTACAGAAAGTATAATCTTTATGAAGTCAAATTAGATAATTTAAAAAAAATAAAATTTCATGATAAAATTATACTATTATGTATATATAATTAATTACAATAAACGTTTTTATTATTAATCTTTATTATGAAAATGCAACGAATTCGAATTTCATTATTTGAATAGGAAATAGTAAGTGGGCGCTGCACGCGCAGCCTATTAATTATGCTCGTTTCGTTTTCTCAGGAGGAATTTGTTTATACGAATGGTATCTGATTAGCAACGGTTGCTATGATAATTTTACTTTAATAATTACTTGTTTTTTATTTTAAATTATTTATTTATCATTATTTAATTTTTTTAATATATATATATGAATCTATCTTTAATGATTGTAAGCAAATACAAACAATAAAATGTCATTGTATTTTGACACTAGAGTACAAAACCTTGATGTGACATCAGTGAGTTCTATTATAGCATGGCATTCAAATTTGCCACTTCTTGCTGTTGTTGTGCACTCCCAAGAAAAAGGTTGCTTTATTAGTGTTTACGACGATCAAGGAGAACATTTATCCGAGGTTAAAGCCTCTGGACATTCTGTGGTTCCAATCACAGCTCTTGCTTGGCATCCTGAAAGGAAGTGGTTAGCTGCTTTTGCAGAAGATTGTTATCAGAATATATAATTTATCATTTTGTTTTGTATGTTTCTTATTTTTTATGGACTTCTTTAATGTTTTACCATTTATTTGTTATATGATGTAAACTACAAATTATGATTTATAATAAATTAAATATATTGTTGGATTTTTATGGTAAGTATTAAAACTCGTATTTAAATAGAATTTTTTTTTATTTTCGTAAATTCTCTTGTCAGCCTTATACAAAATATTACAAGAGTTGTGTTGTCTGTCTTTAACCCGTTTTAATTATCTCCTCACTTTATATATCGATCATATGAAAATGTTTTATTAATGTTACAAATAATATTTTTTATTAACATAGTAAATAAATAAACGCTTATCTATATTTCATGGATAAATACGTAACATTTCATATCGTCTTATAGAAATCATTATAATACGAAAATATCTTGAAATTATTTTATCTTTGTATAAACAGAATTTAAACTATAAAATTTGATATTTATTGATGTGCCGAATAGAATTGAAATCAATTCTCTATAGCAAATGCCATACTTTAAACATTGTGTATCATTGAAAAAGAGTTTATGTTCACAATATAATAGCAAATTTATTGACCATATGAGCGAAATTATTCCCTAAAGCTAATCATAGTACTTGTCTACTGAGGTCAATGGAAAAATTCATTGCCCTTCTTTCCTCAATTTTTTCCATGTAATCGTAAAACGGAGTTGAAATTACAATTGAATGAAAGAGCAGTAAGAGGAATTTTGTACGAAATGACAAGTCACTTCGTATTATCAGTATTTCACTATTTCCAGATTTTTATTCTCATCTAAAATGAATCCACGTTGTTTATTCAGCAAACTTTGCACTACGTTGGTCACTCTATGACATACATAGATAAACAAACAATTTAGATACGATTTATAAAATAAGTACAAGCTTTTCTTTTTCCCCTAGAATAAGCAAGTAAATCTTATTTCATGTTCGGTAATCATTTGCTTTGCGTCTAGAATCAAATTTTTCTTGACTGGCAAACTTATTTTTAAATTATATGTAAATTGGAATTATATAGTCAAAAAATAATCATATCGTCAGATTTTCACACCTTACTATTTCGTCCGTACTCCAGGATTTGTTTGTGATAAAATAGTAAATACCTGAAATGGTAAAAAATAACTCAAATATCTTATTTTTTAATTATTAGTTTCTTAATCACAAGCAATGTAATAAGTTTGTTATCATTACCCTTCACTAGTTAATACATCTTTTAATCTAGCTCTTGTAATAAGATGATCATCGCATTTAAACCACTGGTCTCTCTGCTGACGTATAAAAGCAGTATAATGGCCAGTCTCCAGTGAACCTTCATGATTTATAACAGCAAATAATGAATACCTGTATTAGAAAAAAATGATAAATGAAGTAGTAAAAACCTGTCTTGCAACCGATATTTTATTTTTTTAAACATTAGATTAATAACATTTGAAATTATTAGTAATATATTCATAAGTATTTTAATATGAATAATTAATCAATCAATAAATAATATATGTATAGTGTTTTCGTGTATTATTTATGAATAGACTGGTTTCATTTTATTTGAAAATAACTTATTGAAAATTACTTGAAAATAACTAAGTTTATTTATAAAGAAATGTTATACCTGTTATCGCTGAAGGCCGCATCCTCGCCATTTTTGTGAAGTCCATTTGGTGCAGCACTGTTGTTATTGCCATTCCTTCGATGCGACATGAAGGGTGTCATGTCAAGCTGCTCTGGAAAGGAGATAAAGGTGGATATTTTCTTGTCCTGAATGCTTGAATGCTCGAAGCGTTTGAGGTGAAAGCTTGCAACGATGGGCAACTGCTTCATGGTCAGTTGCTTGGTGCTCTCTTGATAGGTCTGGCAGTTGTTACATTTAATCTTGGCCGAGGAACCGAGGTGCTCTGCTCGTGTGAAGCGCTCCAGGCAGTCTAGGAGAGACGTGGGCGCTCCACCACCCTCCTTACTCAGTCCCGACGATGGACCACCGCTACCAGCTGTTGGGCCCAAATCTAAGGATATGTCCCAAAAAGGGTCGATCGTTGTTGAAACGCCACTACAAGTTTAAAAAATTAGTATTAGGCTTTTATAAAATTTCGTACGCAAACTAATAAATATTTACAATTAGTGAATAGCATACTCCATTATTATATAATTGATTTTTGTTGTATATTTCATTTTAAAGAATTTGTTTGTTGACTAGAAAGCATAATTATTTTTATCAACTAAAATGAATTAATTTACTTCATTTGTCATTGAAAATAGAGTAACGGATTTTTATATATAAGTAACGGAAATTTTGAATATGTTAAATAATATACCTATGATAAAAAAAATATTAAAATAAACAATACTATGTTTTTGAGGCTTATAAAAATGAAATTAATATTATTTTAAAAGGTTTATATACGATAGCTGTTTCATGCATAAATATGCTAGGATAATAAATTAAAACCATATTTTCAATATTTTCAAATCTATTTCAAAATTTTAATACAATATATTTTAGTAATTTAATTTACATAATTTAGATAAATAATAATTATATTTCTTATTATAGTATAATAGCAATGTTCTTATATACTAACAACGAGCATAAATAAACTATATTCAAAAAGGTAATAATATAAGAATTTCATAATTTTATCCTGTCATAAAGAAAAGTACTTACTTGCAGGCCTGGCATACAACATCGCTCTGCAAGCCTCCAGTGAATATTTGGTCAATGATACAATTGCAGTGATGTGGGTTATCTTTGACGATGAGGGGCGCGACTTGGGAATACTGTTCACAATGCCTGTGCAAGACATCAAGGGTGGCAATAAAGAATTCGTGAGCATCCTGTTGCTCATAACCGGCGAGGTGACGTGCGTGCGTCCAAATAAGATGGAGAAGTTTGTGGAGAATGAGAGGCGCTTTGTTACCGGAGTAGAACTCCTGAAAGAGGCTCGAAACTTCACAGACGAGACAACGATTTGGCTGCGGGCAATGGTGTCTGTCTGCGAGAAAGTAGTCGCGCAGTAGTGGCGTGTGGATCAGTGCTTGTACAATGCAGTTCATAAAGCACGTGCTTCCCAGGTTTATTAGGCCGCGCAAACCTATCAGTTATTTTATTTATAATGTTGAGCTTTTGAACATTAAGTCGATTAATCGACTAAATAATTATAATTAAATTAATTATAATTTAAATTTAAAACTATTAAGACTCTATATTAAAAAAAAACACTATTTAATAAAATATAATAAAATAATTGTATTATATGTAAATTAAAAATGGCTTTATATGACAATGTATTGTATAATACTGTAAGAGATTTATTAAAAATAAAAAACTTTTACATTAATAATAAATGTACCACACTACGTTTTTTATTTCGTGTTATATAATAAGGCTTATAATGCAAAAAATTACTACAATAATAATCTATATTATAAAATATTAAAACTATATTTCAATATAAATAAAAACTATACATTATTAAAAAGTTATCGTAATAACTGGTATTACCCATTTTAGTTTATAACTAAATATTGTTTTCAATTTCAGTAATTCATGTATGACTAGTGTAACCTCAGATAGAAATAATCTTTAAATTAAAAATAAATAAAAATATAGTTTTACAATATAAGAATTCCTCGCACATAAACTAGTTAAATGTCATGTTATTTTTAACCATCATTAAAAGGCATTGTTTCTTTAAATAATTTCAATTGATATACAAAAATATTGACTTATAATGCTTGGGCGGCGGCATAAAGATCATGGTCGTATCAATACTACATTGAAGTAACTCCTCTCAGCCGGTAAGATTCCATACAATATTTGCACACAATCCTAAATATTTGTTGCATCAAATATATTGTATTAAAAATATTGGGCGCTTACCGATGGTGGAGTTCTCGACAACGCGTCTTCTACGCGGGTTCTTCTTTAAAAGTTCGACTTCGTAAAGAGAAGGTTCCCATGTCCTATAAAATTCTCCAAGACTAAGAGACTTTGCGGTCTCACTCCATTGGGCTTTCGCCACTACAAGGAGCTCTCGATCGTACACGTAGTCACCACATTGAAAGCACAGGATATTACCGTAGCACAGGTCTACCGCTACAAGACATTATTATGAGCAGTTTTCATTGTTTTTTAGCGAATCTTTAAATTTTTTTTTATTAATTCGCTAGTCTAATATAAAAATTTTAGTTATCATTGCGAATTTAATAACTTGAAATATTAAATATATCCTCAAATTTGATGCTTACTAGTGATTTCAGTTTTGTAAACTGGATATTTTCAATCAGGACAAATAATCTTGAACGCACTAATTAATATTTATGAAAAGTAATTTAATACCTCATAATTAATTTAAAATTTATAATTGTGTTTTCATTCAGATCAATCCTAAATTTCCAATTCTAACTTTAACCAAACTATTTAAGAAACATGAAACTCACCAAGAAAATGCTTTTTTGTCTTGGCGTGCTCTTGAATATGGCCCTTAACGTAGCAGCCGAAGAATATACAATGCAAACACGAATGGAGTCGATCCTTGTAACTTTTACACGTATGACACAAGCAGCTTACAGCCTGTAAAAAATTATTATAACATTATTGCGATACGTGATGCATGATTATTAATTACTAATTACTTTGTACCATCACTATCTTTTCCTTCTTATTAAGTTGAATCTTTTTGTCAACAATTTCATTTAGAAAAGTCGATCGGTCCTTGTAATTTATACTATCTAACAGCCAACGAATATTTTACGTAAGCGTTTCTAAATGATCGATTCACTTGCTTTTTCTACTCATCAATATCAATAATTTTTTGTTTTATAAAAATTATAAAAATGCAATATGAAAATTTATCAATAAATTAGTTCTTTTAAATAATTAAAATAAATTGATATCGTGTAATATTAAATATGATTTTGTGCTTTATATTTATATATAATTATATTATATTTTAAATATTAAAAATTAATGTATATATATAAATTTGAAATCATTAACTATATTAATTAAATATAAGATGTGTTACTATTTTAATTTAAGAACAATGTTTTTCGCAATATATTATTTTATAAATATTTATAATATATCATTGTAATTAAATCCATCTATTATTTTAGATAATATGTATTTTATGAATAAAGTATGTATCTGCATAGGTAAATATATATATATATATATGTATATAATAAATACTAATAATAAAAGTTTTATGAATAAATCAGATTTGTATATGCACTGGCGTTCGAAAGAGACATTATTTAACAAGTGACCTTAAAACGAAACTCGAGAATTTATAATTAAATAAAAATGTAACTCATTTATATCCGTTTAAGGAAATTCTTGGTATATTTAAAATGGATAATTTGGCATTGCAATTCAAGGAAACATCAAGAGACTTTTACAAACGAGACAGGGGTCGTTCGAAATACCGTTATGGTGTACCTGAGCAGCTATGAAAAGACAAAAAAAGAATACAGCCAAACAAGGTCTGTCGACTTCGCAGATCTGGTGCTGCAAGAAAAATGCCGGTTTTTCATTTCTTCTTAAATACTTCGTATACTCCATAGATTATTAATAATTCACCGAATGTCTTAAATTATGATCTAATGTTTAATAGTGCATACAGCTTATTTCGTGCAGGTACTACATTTATGATAAAATCGATCAAAAATTTTTTGCTATTTTTTGAACGCTATTAAATTATGGATAATCATTTAATTTACTGATCTCTGCACTCAATTATTCGTCAGAAATACATAATTGCATATTTGATTTTTTTTTAAGATGAATGATAGATCTTTCCTCATTTATGGTTGGATAAAATCGATTTGTTTTTTCAAATATTTTTTTTCTGAGTAATTTCTTTGAAACATAATTTTGTAAGATATAATATTTAAAGTTAGTTTAACCATTAAAATGCATTAATATAAATTTATATCTTTTTTAGCTTAGTTATAAATTGAAATATGTTCATTAAATAATCTAATTAAATATTAATACGTCTATGTTTATTTCAAAGAATGGTAATTTATATTCCAAAAAATATTAATTCGAAAAGATTTAAAGATTTGTATTCTTACCTGAAGAAATTTGAATCTTAAAAAATAATTGTTTGTAGTATTTGTATTAATTATTGAGCATATATAATATTACTTAATAATAATAAACTGATAGTAAATTAAATTTAGCTATTCTTATTATATTTCAATAAATATAAAAAATTTAAAATAAAAAATAGTATTCATATTTGTAAAATAATGGTTTATTCTTAAATAATTGATTTATTTATTCCAAACGAATTAATTATCAAATTAAAATACATAATACAATACCTTTTAATCAAGTAAAATAAACAATTTAGAGAATGAAGGATTGCTAACTAATAAAATAATGCTAATTCAAAAACTTTGTAAGAATAAATAAATTTAACTTGAATTAGAAATTTTTCTCAGAAAAGATCTTACCTACAATTAATTCGTAATCAATTTGTATTTAGAAGTCAGCTGGTGGTGGAAGGAATCGGCTGCTTTTTGTTAAAAGTAAAATAATACGTAAGTTTAGTAAATGCTTAATGTGGATATGTCTTTACTTAAAATATCCAATAATCAAAAAATAATTATTTTTAAGTGAAAATTCCCTTTTTGTTAATCGATATTTACGATGAAAAAAGTTACCTCGCTTATGCATATGTTGGATAAATTATTTTTGTATTTAATTGAATGTGTTGTCAATTTTAATTAAGTAAATTATAGTAAAAATAGAATAATGCTTTTTACAAGATCAATAATTGGAGCAGAAATGTAATGAATGTGAAATAAAAATAAAGCATTAAACAGAAACTTGAAAAGATTCCTCCTTTTAATTTTTGAACAAATTAATAGACAAGAAATGGAAAATGCCCATGGATTTTGGTGGACATTTGAGCCTGAAGATTAAAAAGCAACTATGAAATAGCATTTCAGCATTTGCTTCGACAATTGTATTTTTGAAACAATGCTTCCTGCTTCTGAAGCAGAGCGATTGGCGCAAGGAAGGTGGAAGAAAAAAGATCCGGAGCACGGAGTAAAAAAAAATAAACAAAAGGTGTCTGGAATTTTGGGCTCTTACCTTCCTGACGCGTGCCTCGTTACTGGTACTAGTTACGAAAAAAGAGTGTATGACTTTGTAGGGCTGTATGCCCTTGGCTGCCTTGAAGTTATTCAAGTGTATGCAACCATGGTCGCTCATCTCAAGCCTAGTCCGTAGGATGGGTTGTTACGGCCTTGGTGGCGGTGCTCGAAGCCGATGACAGCCAGACGTCCCCTGAACTCAGGGCCAGGCTTCGGTCAAAAAGTCCCTGTAGCCGCTGTTGCCGCTGCTATTGCTGTTACTGTCGCCCTCAGTTTCGCTCATCGGCCGTCACACATGCGCCTCCGTTCACAGGACCAAGGCCTAACCCCTTGCTCGAGGTTAGGTTACGAATCGGGCTTAGGCTAGGTCGTCGACACGGGCGGACGCGACGACGCCGGGGCTAACCTCGTACTTACTTCGTGCATGTACACACGCCTGTATGCCTCTGTGTATTGCCGCTGCCTCGCGGTTCCCCTTTCCCCACTTGTTCGCTGACACCTCCCAGCGCTTGGCGCGACTCGCGGCTTTTTAAACAAGGGACCCCGGATCCTTGATGTTTTTCACGCTTTTCGGAAACCAATTCTCATGAGTATGACCGTCACACTAACTGTCAAATATTCAATATAGCAGCCATGCGCATGTTATTTCTGAACAGCGCGTACGTATCTTCTCTGTCAAAATATTGCTGTTACACATTTGGCCAACAGTACGTGCCGTACAGTATGCGTAGAGTAGGTATATAATATGCATGCATCTATATATATATATATATATATATATATATATATATATATATATATATATATATATAAACTGCTGGAAACGGTGGCTGCTACGACTATATTGCAACGGCAACAATGGCAACAACGAAGCGACTACGACGCGTTGACGGGAGTTCGTGACGCGTGATATGTTGACGCACGATATTCCTTTGTACTGCTATGTATGCGTAAAGATGGTGGCAACGATGGTGGAGGATGAGAACATGTGTCTACATGCAGAAAGCAGAATAAGCAATTACATGTCCGTCTTCTTTATTTATTAACACTCGATTTCCTTTTTTTATTTGCTGTATTCTCTTTCTTTCTATTGCTACGATCTGCTTCTTTTCTTTGACTCGCGTGTTTTGTTAATATGGACCGGGGTATCTTCGATGATGTCTCGTTAACAAACGATACACTGCTTGCTCCTCTACAATAAAGATTAGTGGTTACGTTAATTGAAGGATGACAGTCGCCTCTGAAGTCCCATGATGCTGCGATCGGCCATGAAGATAAGCGAAGTAAACTACTATTGTTTGAATATTTCCCCTTTCGCGTATATAGATTTAATTACCATTAGCTGCGAGGGTAAAATCGAGGGAGAAGGCATCGGCGACATCTCCCGGTTAAGGTTAGGTCTGGGATAACATGCCCTGATTCATCGCTATTAAGATACCAGTACATAGTACGCCGATTTTCAACTCATTTTGGATTCTATTTGATTTTATTATAATTTCACTGTTATATTTATGGTACAATTATTATTCTATTCTGTTATCCATTGTCGATAACATAGATATTTAATTGTACATGTTAATATATTTTATAAACTATATTTTTTCTATAACATATTGATTTATACTATATCGAAAAAAGATTATAGTCTATTATTTATTTAGCATTCATTATAATATTCGAAACTTTGTTACACTCTCTACTTACCACATGGTGTTTATTATTTATTTTATAAATGCTAATTACTAATTTATTTCACTTGTTCTCCTATTTTAAGCTATCCATAGAAACAAAGTATGTACATTTCAAAGATTTTAGCACTTGTAAAACATTTTTATTTTAATAATTAAAAAGAATTATTTAAAATTTAAAATTAAATAAATTAAATCTAAATAATTCAAATGTGTTTCTATTTTATTATAAGATATATATTTATTATACAACTATGTTATTATAAGTTAATCAAGCGTCATTGATAAATATTAACAAATAACAACTATTAACAAATAGTTATAATAATAAATGATAATTTCAGCTATTTCTTAGTTTGTACATTAATTTGATAGATTTTAATGTAAAAATCTGTATTTATAATCTATAATTACCAGCAAGAAATATACTAGTACAATTCTTACAACTATTGTCAGTAATATAAGCAAAATTAGGAGCTTCACATTTCATGTAATTGCAGAAGTTTATTAAATAAATCTTTGTAAAATTGAAGATTTATAAAATATCAGATTAACTTTCGAATAAAAAATCAATAAAAGCTATTTGTAGAGGATTTAACTTATTGTTCACCAATATCGAAAAGAAACTAAATATCTGTTTGTAATTGCTGTTAAATTAGATAACTAGAGTATTGTACATTTATTTAACTAGTTTGTAAAGTACAAACTCTATACAACACAACCTTTTAATATTTAAATATGATTTTGATGATGAACTTTGATGAATTTTGATGATTAAGATGATGAACAAATTATTTTAATAAAATTAATTGTCTCTGAGGAAGTATAAATTCCTAATATTTTCTATATTTTTATATTTAAATTTAACTATTTAAAATATTAGTACAATAATGTCACTAAAATTAAAAAAATGGAATTATTTTGAGACGAATACTATATCAATTATATATATCTAAACTAATGGGTCAGTGACAATTATTAGCAACGAATTATGTACGAATGCGTTTTAAGATAGAATTATTAAACAAAAATAATAGATATTTAAATATATTATAGAAATTAGATTATTGTTCGAATCATTTTAATTAATCACATTGAAGACTTACGTTTTCATATATAATTTAGATTGTTTTTCTTTACATTAGATTTTTTTCATTTACATAAATTTAAGTTAAAAATACTTTCAACGTTTTTTTAGTATTTGGTATCGTTGTAAAGTTTTTAAGAAGTATTTGTAATTATGCAAAGTTTATTGTATAAAAATAATATTATATTCTATACAAATTTTTAGATTAACCTATATTGAAATTTAAAGTTTAACTATTATTTATGTAATTTGCATCTTTCATTTCTATTCTATTTACTATTTAATTATGTTAGATTTAATTATATTAGAGAAATAATTTAATTATATGCATAATGTAACGTATAATAAAAATAATAAGAATTAATTTATCATATTTTAATAAATGATAAAATGTGATAATCTATATTTATAAATTACATATTTATAATTTCCAGTGATATTGCGTAACAAAATTTTACCACTCAATGACGTAGGTTATTCTATATTAAATCTAAATAAAAGAATTTTTAATTAAATCTATTTTGTAACTAACTTTTATGATTATCTTTATGCACATGGGGAGAAAATTCATAAATATCATAATTAAAAATTATGTAAACAAAATTCTTCAAAAATAGACATATACTAAACAACTTTCATAAAGTCTTGCTATAATAACTGGTAATGTAGTTTATTAAAACAACATGTTGTACTACACACTCTTATTTGTACCATCTACATTTACAGCAGGGGTAAATGAATCAGAGAGTTAATATTTTTACTTTGTCGAATATCTCATGCTTATATTGTAATTCTTATTTTTTTTTTAAGAGAATCCTTTATTGTATATACTTTGTTGTACTATTCATTTTTTAATTAAAAAAAGTCTAATTTAACTAAATAAGCCTAACAAACTAAATCAATTTTATTGCATTATTCGCCAACAATATTAAATGATTATTAAATGATAACATTTATTAAGTAATGTTATTGCAGATTAATATTAGATTAGATTAATATCAGTTTAGGTGTCACGGTATAATTAGTAAATTGTATTTTAATAATTAATTTAATTTTTGGTATTTTAAAATAAAGTAATGATCCCATATTAAGTATTTTCGTTTTATGCAATATACTAATTTTAAAGATTTTTTTCATTTTTCTTTTATTATTTTTTTTTTATTGTAATGATCTATTAAATAGTTATATGCCTTTTTGATTACAAGTCATATTTATAACCAAAGTACTATTTGATCTTCCGAAACAATATAATATTCCGAAATGCAAATGAGGCTGAATATTTTATTCCTTATTTTATTAAGTTTTCGTAGATAAAACTAAACAGCAAGTGTCCTATAGAAATTATTAATATATTTAATTACATAATAAATGTACGTACTAAATATTTACATATTAAATATAATAATAATAATAATAATAATATTAATAGCAATAATGTTAATAAAAATAATACTATTTTATAATGAACTACTTTTTGATTTTTGCTTTATTTATCAGGAGGTAATTTGCATTTATTATTAAGCATTTTCATTCACGTAGTTTTAAAACAAAGCATTGCTTAATGTTTGCAACCGACGACACTAACTTTTATTTACATTTATTATTATATAACTATATTTAAAATTAATTGAATTAAAAATTATATTGAATACTTAGATATAAATTAAAATGAAAACATTTTTCAATTATGAAAACATCCTATGAAATTCATCAGTTTTGGATTGCGATTCATTTAATAGAGTAAAAATATTAATAGATTGATCTCATATAAAAATTATCATTGCCATTTCACGTCTTCATATAAGAATATTTTTAAATAATTGAAAAATATAATAAAGTTCGGTATTATGCCACGTTTATAATTATACAATTTAAAATATATTTTATGTTACATCCACTTGATTAAATCAATCGATTAATGAAATTATTACTCAACAAATGCGTCATTAGTTTATTGTATAATTACAGAGGTTAATTCTTTATTCTTGTGCCAATTACAGTTAAATTTTATGTTAAAGTCAAATATTTTATTTTTTATAAAATATTGTAGTAAACATTTTTTAATACTTATTTTTTTTAAAGGTTATTGTTGCAAATGAATTTATAAATTGAAATTAAACTTTAAACAAGAAGATAATAGAAATATCTCCTAAAACAAAAGAAAATTTGAAATTCAATGTATATACTTTTTCTTTAATTCGATGAGTAAAATAAAAGTTTTAAATATATTTAGAGAATTTACTAAACTAATAAAAATTGAAACCAGTATATAAAATTTAAAACACACTCTTTGTCTATGCTTTATTGATACGTTTTTGTAAAAACAAAATATGTAATTTAATATGTGCAGTAGTAATTGATATCTAAAATAAATATATTTGATTAAATTCATTGATATTTATTAAAAACATAGCATAGGCATTATTTAAAATAAATACATACATATATAATAAATACAAAACACACACACACACACACACACACATATTAGAAGAACTATTTAAGAATTAAAGACACGTGTCTTTAATGTAAAAATATCAATTTGTATATTGATAGTTTCAATAAAGATTAATGTAGTTCATCGATTTGATATCAGTATCGACACAAACTAAAACTTTATAACAGTTTTATTTAGTGTTTATAAATTTACTCTAATTACGTTATTATTAATATATTAATAATATATAAGTCAGTCTTTATGTTGAAGTGTCTTGGTTGTTATAGGTTCTTAATTTGAAACATATTTTATATGAATATTAAATACAATTGTCATGTAAGACAGATAATTAGCATTTTTCAGTAACGCTTTTTTTAAAGAACTTTTTCGCGTATACTTGACCTACAAATAAAATTAATTTTAAATATATGATATTGACAGTATATGTATAATTGTTTTTAAGATACTTGTAATTTATCAACATTTTATTTGTTTACATACTTAATTGCATTAAATCTTTCTCATACGTAATATTAATTTTTAATTAATTAGAAAAATAATAATTAATAATATTATATTATTAAATAATTAGGAATAAATTTATATTTATTCTTAATTACATTTCAAAATTGAATACCGGATTAATGCCGGAAAAATATTTGTAATTATAAATTTATCCAAAAGAAAGTATCTATTTATAAAGAATGTATATTAATTCCAGAAAATGAAAGAGAGGAGGGGATAAAACTGAACTAGTAGCTTGCGAAAGTTATATGTAGTTAAAATGCGAAACTAAATTAGTTCCTCACATTACAAATGATGAAGTCATCCATTACGAATGCACCTGAATATTGTTTTTATCTCTTTCGATATTCTGTTAACGCAATTTTAAATATACTTTCAATTGTTTTTTTCTATTTTCTCGCTTTATTCTTTGTCTACAATGTATTAAATGCCTTTGAATATTTACTAACCGATCTGTACGTTTTTTATGCAATTTATATTTATGATCGTATTATTAACAGTATTTTTTGTTTTTAAGATTTTAAACTATTTTTTTATTTGAAGATATTATATATATTATATATAAATTAAAAAATTAAAAAATTACTTTTTCAATAAATAATTGTGGCAATATAAATAATAATTTATAGATTATTATATAAATGAATGTTTACAATTAAATAAAATAATATACGATTAAAATAGTAATGAAATTCACGACAAAAATGATACAGATCATAAAAAAAATATTTTTTTATGTTAGCAATTTAACGCAATATTTATAATTTCACGCATAATGAATAAAATCACTTTTCATAAGTATATGAATAATGATGCTGAAGTATTTAAACTATTGATTAGGGGATCGCTCTTTTGTTCAATGTCGCAGAAGTCGAAAACTCCAAACAATACAGTACAATGAATCACAATTTATTCTTTCCTTGAAAGGTATTTTAATGATTCAAAATTTCATCGGAAATAGATCATATTTTAATCGAAATAAAGTAATAAAAAAAATAGGAGAGAATAAGAAAAATAAGAATAAAACTGTATTTTTAATTCAATAATGTAGTCATAAGTTATGATACTTTAAATGTTTATAATTCATATTTTAATTGCCTGGTTCTAATAGTGATCCCTAGCTATTCTTGCCCAAGAGAAAGATTAGCAGCAAATTATTAGTAATGTCTGTACATAGATTTTTATTTTATAATAGAATTTTTCACTATATGAACGATAATTTTTCTTTATCTTGAATTGATACTAATGGTTTAATACGATTTTGGAACTTTCGATACTTGCAATATTGGAGAAAATGCTATACATGTGCAGAGAAAAAGAATAAGGCATTTATGATGGCACATATTTTTACTATATGGGAATATCTTGGTTGACTTACAAGCATAATAATGGTCAGATGTTTACGAGTTTCTTTTTTGTCATCGTTACCCTGATATGTATGACCTATTTTATCGCTATGCTTTCTATAGTTATTTTATCTTTATTATTTGCAGCACGTATTTAACAATTAGTTCAGTAACTCCTTATTATTTGATTAAGAACGAAGAAATCCTTCGTTACAAACACTTAACAATATTTGAAAATGATTTGATAAGAATTATTGATTAATAATAAAAAAAGCATTTGTAATATTGCATCTTAATACTGATGATTTCGATAATTCGAAAGTGTAATATTATTGCTAATATAAAAATTAGATTAAATAAAATCGTTTTTATTTATCATTCAATTACTACTTTTCTTATATATTACTTTTATTTTAAAATATAAGCGAAGACATAAATTTAAATTAAAAAATAAGAAGTAAACAATATATGAAATGTGATGGCAAGGCATTTTATTTAAATAGTATACATAATCGTTAATATAATTAGTTTAAAAATGCCACTTAAAAGGAGATTAAAGTGGTACGATTTTACATAATCCTGCCTTACAATAAAGAAATAATAAGATATTGTTTTAAGTTGGTTTAGTACTGGCGACTATCCGTGGCGCTTGACAAGTGTTGGCTATTCTTAATTTACTAGTCGAAAACTTACATAAACATCTTATTGATGATCATTAGACTGCGCTCCAACCTCCGGCAGATTTTTATATCATAACAAGAGTCGCCTTTATATAACTACTTGCTATTATTAGTAATAACAGATTTTTAATTTAGAGTCAACAAACCTTTGATAAAAGTTCATATATTACTATTCTAAAGAACTATCGTTATTTTGTTAGCCGGATTGGGAGACATGGAACTATGTTTGTTAAGTATACGATTTAGTAATACGCGTGCTAAACAATGCTCGTTGGAAGCTAAGAGAGAGTAAAAATATTGAAACCAATGACCGGAAGGGGGCACCGGTGCAGTTGTGTGTAAATGCACGCGAATTGGGACGAATAACCTATTGTACGGTACAGATCTTGTAAAGAAGATAAGATCATGATTTATGTCGCGGTGGTGGTTTAAATTGTGATGAACAAATTCTTTGTCTTTAAGTTGAATTGCAATTCAACTATCTCATGATTTGTAATGTATAATATAAGAATTATAACTAATTTTAAGATAATTAATTTGGTTTCATATAGTGTTTTTTATTAAGAAATATATATTCGTATAAAATGGAAAAAAACTGCCTAGAATATAAAGTTTTTTGACATTTTCTAATGACATAAAGGATTTAGATTTCAGTAAACAGGGTTACGGAGTTTTTTATAAGTAAGCGGTATTAATACAATTGCACAACTTAATTTGAAGACGAACTATAAAAAAAACAATTAACATTATTTAAATTGTTTAAAAATAAACTTTTTAAAACTCAATAATAAAAAAATGCTGGTATGATAAACATAAAATTTTGACATTTTTAGCACTTACCATTTTTAACATAGGCTGGTTACGCAATATCTCAGCCATAAACAACCAAACGATGTTAGGCGTTTTTAACTTTCTATTATTTGGTTAAACATAATTATAATCAATTGTGGTAAAAATTCTGGCTGATTGAGATATGTTCCTTCATAAACTTTGTAATAAAACACTTTTGTGTACAAATAAGGATTGTGATATTCTGGTAACACGTGAGTGATAATTACAATATAATTATGTTTTATAACACGTAAATTATTTTAAGAAATATTTTGAATATAGTAATTTTGTTATTTGGTATTCAGTCACGTTATTATTGATTACTTTTATAATGTCGTGGATAACATTGAATAAAATGTACAGTACAATCAAAATACACCTTACCTGTAATTATTCAAATGTATTTGTGCATGCACACACATAGACAGGAACACAAAACAGAAATAAAGAAGGAGGAGGGGATAATAAGAAGAAAGAAGAATTAAGGACAGACAATTTAATAAAAGCATTGAAGTTTGGTAGTTACTTAGATAAAATAAATTAGACTATTTAGACTCAATAAACTATCAATCACTAGACTATTTAGTCTCCATTTAATATTCCAAAAAATATTATACCGTAATAATGCAATTGGAAGTCAATAGATAATCGAATCAGCGTTAACAGCCTATTATTTTGAATTTTTATCTATCATTTTGCGTTATAAAGATGAATAAGTTCATTAATAATTCGTTTATATTTCTTTTATAATTCTTGTTTCTTTGAATTTTATTTTTTTAATATTTCCTGCCTAAAACAATAAGTCACTATATTTATCTGCATTTATGGCTCAAAATTAATATAAACATGAGTGGACTAAACTTAAAGTACTGTATTTTAATCGTATTTATACATTTTTCTATCAATTATTATAATAAATATTTTATTCAAATAAGAATCTCGCTTCGACTTCTTATTTCGTTCTATCTCATAATTACATTACTTCTCGGAAGCACAAAATGAATTTTTATTTTTCACTTTAACATTCAGTATGGGCGAACTGACAGTCGCCGGTAACATTGGATATTCGCGTGATCCATTTCCCCCAATTCATTCAGATAAATCTTTCGGCTGATAGACTGATGTGTTATGGATAAGAGAACTCAATCCAATGCTTTGCCTACTTTACTACTTTCCTCTTTCTCTCTTTTCATAACCTTTGTCGTTCTACTTTTTATTTTCAGATTTTTATTAAATTAAGAGAAGGTTAGTTTTTGCGCGAATAGCAATTGCAAGATGTATGACAAAAAATTATGGTATTTGTATCGATATTATTTGTTGGCTGTTTCTTTTTATTTTTGTCTTAAAATTGGTGTTCATAATATTATTTTTAGATGAATATTGATTATTCTTTATTGCCGTTAATTTAGCTATTCTACTGCATTAGGGTGTATAATTGATTTACAATAAAAGTTAGAGAAATGAATAATCTAAATTTAAATATTTATTAATATTTATGAAATATCAACGTTAATAGCATTGACAATAGTGTTAATAAAAATGCTATTAATAATTTTATCAAATAATATGTATAGTTCGGTCTATATGTATATGAAAAAGATTTATTAAGCGTGCTGTTTTCATATGACGGTTTAGTTTTTTATTTTACATATATTTTTCTTTCATATCGACGCATAGTTTTCAATTATAATTCAAAGCTGTAAATATTACTTTTCTTTTTAAAATTAAAAAGTCTTGATAAAGAGTCATATATTGTTTATACCGTTAGCTAGTAACAAGATTTTATGTAAGTTTTTTCTCTAATCATTTATAGATGAATATGTATGCACATAAAAACGCCAATTTCTCCTAAGCTTTTTACCAGTGTTGTTTAATACATTCAATACATACCAAAAAACACCAAAAAACATATCCAAAAAAAACTGTATACTTTCGTATTCAGTGTATAACGACATTATTTATTAGAACTTTGTATCATTCAATAAATACGTATTACATTTTCACATATTTAAAAATATTTATCTCGCTTAAATTATACTTGTTAAGGCCCCTTTTGTTAATTAAAAATTTATATTTTTATTTAATTTCACATGAATAATAATCAATATTCATAATTCAGTAGTATTATTAAATTTAATTCGCTCTATTTAAGTATTTCGGACTAATACATAATGATAATTTTAATAATAATATTTAGAAATACCAATAATTTTTGTAAGAATCATCTAAAATAGTAACGCAGAATTGTGTGTTACCTCATAAGTATCATTTTAAAATCCGTTAAGTATTATAAGCGTGAAATTAATATTGAATTTGTCTATAATCATCGAAAATATAATTAAATTTGAACAATGCCTAACGTCATGTCAATTGTCAGATACTAAAAACTGAATGCAGTTCCAAAATATTCAATACGACGAATTCCATCATTAATTGGATTGTTTTACAATTAGCTTTCCTTTTTCGATAGTTTCTGATTAAGATCGAGAGTGAAATCTGTTCATCTTGCCTCTTGGCCAACTTAACTCACTCGCGTTAAAAGCGATAACACATTATAAACAAGCGAATAGAGAAAATTGAAGCTAAGAGCAATTACACTACTCGTTCGGTTATACATTACTGAAATGTTAATTGAAACAGTAATAACATTGGCGACATTGACGATATCTGCTTGTGCGAAGTAACAAAATCAAGTCTTTCAGTTATGGAGTATAAATAATAGATTCACTCAGTGTCAGCACCTAATCACTTCTCTTGATTTTTGACTCGCATTCAACGAAACAATGTAGCACAATCCTCACGAGTTTATGAACATAAAGGAACATTTAAGAAACTGAGCCTAGTGCATGATAAAGACCATGAGGAGAGTCAGAAGACTAGCAATGGTGAGTTCTTTGTGAGAGGAAAAGGAGTTGACCCCAGCTGTAATGGTTGGTAACTCAGGCGAGCTTCCATTTTCAAAATATTGATAGCTTTTCATGTTTACTCTAGCCATGATAGCCCTGAAGTTGGGTTTTTCAATATTGAGTGAGTTGTCAAGGAAAGTGTGCAGTCTATTGGTGATGCACCAGAGTTGATCTCTTTCGTCGAAAGCAAACGATGTAGGCCACTGCATCAGGTGATGGTCTCTGGAAATTATGCGCTGTCCAGTGACAAAGGATGGATTTTTCGAGTCCCACATAGAGACTGCATCATCGGCGAGAAGACCAAAATATAGAATGCCAGTGTTGGACATCATCATACCATCGGTTTGTGAGGGTTTTCTACCTAAAACGCGTATATACTGTCCAATGTTATCGCGCAAGCTTTCGCTTTTCAGAACTTTCGTCGGCACTGCGAATATATTAAAAGAGGACAATGGAGTGTAGTACAGGGTTCGATCTCCACTAGTATTTGCCGGCGATAGAGCAATACCATTGATAGGTGTAGATTGAGTTACACGAGTCTGCTCGATGATGAAACCGATTGCATCGGGCTTGGCCTTCATGGATTCGTGACTCACTTTCCAGGATGTATTATTTTGCAGTGAGAAGACTATAATACCTGGATTTTTATCGTCAGAATCAACTATATAAGCTATGCCACCATCCTCATGATCGATCACAATATCATTTAAGAAGGCGGATTCGGGATGAGCAACTTCTATCGGGAACGGATAGCTACGCAGTACCGAGCCTCTATTTTTTATATCGAGGATGACAAGTCTTGGTGAACAACTCGTGTTCATGTTGAAGGTCATAGTGGTACTTCTGCCGGTGTCCAGTACCCACATTCTGCCTTTTGGGTCGATCTCAATGCTTTGAACAAACTGGAAGGCACTGCAATCACCTATGCGTTGCATGTCCCAGTTAGGGTAGGGCTCCAGTTTTGGGGCCGTTTGCCCATTAATTGGTGTGGAAGAAGTCACAGCTAAGGTGACAGGAACTCCATTTCTGTATCGAGGTATTGTTAAATACATTTTGTCCTTCCACAGCTTAATTCCTGTGATAATATTATTTTTCTCCACATAAGACTCATCCTTGTCAGCTTTAAGATACGCTTCCTCCGAAGGCCAAGTGTAGTTTAGATAATTCCATTGGAATTGCACGATGAATGGTTCGTGGGCTATGGTCGTACTGACCAATGCCCCAAATATTATCAGGTACATGAGCATTGTAACGTGGTTAGAAACAAAAGAACTGTTAGGTACGGTTCCCGAGCACCGGACCGTATTTTTTCACTTGCTTCTTTGGCTCGATCGGTAACGGACTACACGTAAAGCACGCAAGGTGAAGAAAGAGCGAGCACGTATTATAGACGAGGCAACCACGCGCATACGACTTCTATTCTTAAACGTGCGGCTCCGACGAGCCAAGTGTTACTCAACGTTCGTGTGCGCTTCAGAAAAGCTACGATACTGGGCGCTCCTCTCCCTCCTCAACGGCCTCCTTGCCGTTCGAGGAGTAGTACGGGTGGGGGTGTTGAAGCAATCGCTGTCGTTCCCTCCTATACGGAATCCATGGCGCGCCACGTTCGCTATTTGACTGATGACGAGGTCATACATGCGCTTGGCGTTGTGGTTCTTTTAGTAACGTCATTCTCCCTCTTTGCCCTAACCGTCACGGGGAGTGTTTGAAGTCTGCAATCGCGTTAACGGGCTGTCAGACCGGAACCCGCCTGTGCGCACACGTTTATCCCTTCCTTCTTTTGCCGCGGGTTGCACGCGCCTCGTTGATGCCGTAAATTACTACGGATTACGGAATTTACAATGATCCCCTTACTAGGTCAGTTTCTTACTTTTTTTTATTTACCGCTAAAACCTTTCATTGATTTTTGCATCAGAAATTGTAAATATTAAACAGTAATTAGTAATCAGTTATCGATACTTAAGCAATTTTTTTGAGAAAGCAAGCGAAGTATGAAAGACCTAGTTTTATATTCTCTATATAGTTGTACATAAAACAAATCGTATAACAATTTTGTTTTAATTAAAGAAAATAGAAAAAGATTATAGTGAAACAAAAACAGTTATTCAATAATGGCTTTGCAAAAAAGCAAACAACTTAAATGTATGTAACTAAACACTTGCATAAATACCTGATTTGTCTACTAAAGTAATAGATGTAATTCAGTCGATTTTTTATTGAGAATTATGCAGTACCTGAAATTAATGTAACTATTATTATTAAAGAAAAAATGAAGATCGCTTAACCTGGTAGCACGCGTCACTAGTCGCCTTGATATTGTTGTTGTCTGTATAGAATCTGACTCGGAAGAAACGGAGGCGAAAAACAGGAAAAGAGAAAGAGAGCGATACGCGAATAAATCTACGAAGCTATGGCGGCACGCACATTGGAGATGACCTTGACGGACGGAATGGGAGTGACGATCAGCTGCTGCCGACTGGTATTTTTAAGGCCCTATCTAAGCTCGCGATGACATAAGCGAGCCGTTATGTGCACGGTCGATCATTATTTTCGCGCCTAAGTTCTTTGTGATCATTCTAGTGCAATACGGTTTGAGTTTCCACACCTTTTATTTTCAAAAAATAACGTAACGAATGAATTTCTTTCAAATTTCTAACAATTATAAGAATAAAGCAAATATTCAAAATACTTTATAAAAATTAAATATAATTAGATTACAATTATATATATAATATATCATTAAATTATTGTTTTATTTTATCATTTTATTACATTTTATTCATTTTGAAATTTCAATTGATTTATAGTCTTTTATAATACTTTAATTGATAGGTTTTTCCTAATATTACGTGCTATAGATTGTTTTTTAAGATTCATTTTACAAATCAATAAAACTTTTATATTACTTTTTCAATTGAAAAAATACATGTTTAAAACTTCATAAATTTAAAATTTTATTAAATTCTATATTGTTTTGTAGTCTATTAAACGATCATTATAACTATTATAATTGTACATTATTCCAATCTATAATTATTCTATATGATCTAATTATATAATTTATATATGTACTACTTATATCATTTTACTATTTGATCTAATTATTATACAACTTTTCATACCCGTGCTTTGAATTAATACTAACTATTTAATAATGGTCAACATATTTTATTTTAGAATTTTGACAAATATTTTAAAGTTTAATGAATGCGTTAGATATTATTTTGCTTTTCTTACTATTTTTTTTCTACTCTAGACCTTGATAAATAAATGCTAGCTAAATTATATTACGTTGTTTCTAAAATTAAATAATTTACATCTGCGTATTCAACAATGTATCACAGCTTGTAAATTTTTTATAAATAAATAAGTGGCGTGGTTACACTTACGTCACACACACACGTGCGCACGCACGCGGGCACACTTCTAGCATTTAAATTAAAATGTAAATGTGAATAAAAAAATATTAAACAATTTAATATTATGTACATACTATATAATGTTATAAAATTCGATTTACTAATAATTTACATATGTAAAATTGCACTTTAATCATGTTTTCAATGTTTATTTTGATAATTGTAAAAAAAGAAAAATAGTAATACAGAAGGATAAACATTCTATCTTGTTCTTAATTAAAATAGAATTTTAAATTCTAATAAATATCCTTGGTGCAATGCGCATCCACAATTAAAAAATTCAAAATAGCCGTCAACAAGTGCATGGCATGTATTATTCAAGAGAATATCGTTGTCAGACGTGTGATCTCATCAAATTACATATAGCTTCGGAAAACGACGCATTTTTTTCGCACGCGGGATACCATGAAGGACACGTTAGTTAATTTTTTGGATAGAGCATCACTATTTATCTGTACTTACATACTTACGAGATGTGTAAAATACAAGTGTTTACACCGCTTGTTATGACAGTGCTATTATGTAATTGTGGATGGGCCTCGTTTTTGTGCAAATAAGCTCGTGTTCCAAATCTTCTCCGCTTACTCAATTCATCTTGCAAAAGTTCTCGTATCTCGCAAAAATTCCAGGCCGAATGTCACGATACTTACTGCTGACAAGAAGTCGTATGTGTTTCATACATTATTACGTTTGAGTGTTGCATTTCGATTGAAATAAAAATAATAAATGATAAAAGAATCTTTTTCATATCGTAATTGTAATTTGGATAAAAACTCTTAATACCTGCAATTTATGTTTAATAATTTCTACTATTATGGGTGTAAAAAAATTAATGTGTCATAATTTTATC
Source organism: Ceratosolen solmsi marchali (assembly GCF_000503995.2). Taxonomy (NCBI): domain Eukaryota; kingdom Metazoa; phylum Arthropoda; class Insecta; order Hymenoptera; family Agaonidae; genus Ceratosolen; species Ceratosolen solmsi. The sequence continues at coordinate 1,090,488 of NW_011948449.1, read as the reverse complement.
TATTTCATTGCGTTTAAAACAATATGGGCAAAATATTTCATATAAAATAGTTTAGAATCATTTTTATATATTTGCAATTTAATTTTTATTATATTTTGTAAAGTCGCATCATTCGTATATAATTGTTTATGGAATTATCTTCACTTTATGATAGTTTATAGATGAAAGTTTATAGATAATTTTGCAGAATCAAAAAATAATCAAAATTTTCATCACAATATATACCTTTAGTAGTTAAAATTTATAAGTTTAACTTTTAATTTTTACATTAGTTTTCAGCACATGAGCATAACATCGACGTTTTTAAAGTACTAATGATCTATTTATATTTATATCATCAAAAGCAATTATAGATTTATAACAAAAAGGCTATTGTTACATTTATCTAGAGAAATTTTGAAAGGGTAAGTATTGGATGTACTAGAAAATCAGAAAGGTCGGTCATTTTTATCGGGATCATAGTGGCAATTGGTACAACCTTGACAAATTTTTACAGTTGCGAGTCGACATCAATTTAACAAAACACCGCTTCCACATATTTTAGCTATTTCGTGTTGATCAAAATTATTAAATAAATTATTAATGATTATTAATAATGGATATTGAATGGAGAAAAAAGTGAAATTGAACTTGGTGGATTAGTTATTCAATACTTTTGTGAAAAAATATTCTTCCAACCAAGTGTAAAGAACAAGAGAAAAAGCTTGTATTTTAATCAACTTCCATTATAATTTTTGAAGTTTGAAATCGATCCTAAGAATAATTAGGCTTTAATACAGTTAAGTTCATAGTGAAATTTAAACTAATATAAAGTAGAATGATAATTCACATTGAATAATGCTTATATAGCTTACTTCACGTTTCTATTTCTGTATATTATGCTCAATTAAAAAAAATGTATTTTTGAAATTCATATAGATTTAATACATTCGTTAGAATCTATGTGATTGTGTTTATTTCGTAACTTTTCAGATTCTTGATTATGTAATATTCATCTAACTCAATTGATAATATAATATAAAGAACGAAGTAATATTAGTGATAAAGACACAATAGATCCGTAAGAAAAGTAATAGGAATCATTACATTACCACAAGAAAAAAATGATTTTCTACGATACTTCTTTTATATATACATTTACTGAATTAATAATAGATAAAAGTTTACTTGAATTATTATCGAAATGCATGGACAAAAATTAAAATAGATCAAATTTTATTCAACTTTTTAAAGTAAATTAATTTACTGTTCGAATTAATAAAATTCTAATCACGAGCAAATTTAACCAATGGACTAATGCATTCACAAAGTATTTTTATTGATTGAATTGTGTATGCTGAATAATAAGCACAAAAAGTAGAATTTTATAACGGTAATTTTTCTGTGATAATAATTTTGTAAGAAAAACATTAAATCCGAGAAAATTTTTATTCTAAAAGAAGTATTTATACAATGCATGCATTTATAAGTTAGAAAAGCTAGATGTAAAATTGGAATCATTAAATTTTATAATTAACGCATTTTGTTTAGATTGGTATATGATGCATACGGTCTATGCTATCACATGAAAAAAATTAATGCCAGAGGGCCAAGGCATATGAGATATAGTTTAATAAAGCGCCGCCACGGCGTCAATGAGAGTTAATTAAGTGCAAGCAGTTACGCTGACAACGTTGCGTGATATAACACGCCGAGGTACCACCTTTAACATCCAAGCCGTAAAGCGCATAATAAAATCGGATCAAATTAGAACAATGATAATGGCCTATGCGGAGAAAAATAAGTAATAATTGTTACCTTTAAATTCGTTTCATATAATTGTTCTTTCTTCCTTATTTTTTATTATTTTTTTTGTGTTTGTAACATTTTTTCTTTTTCTATAGACTCTCATTTCCTGCAGTAGTTAGATTATGTTATTAAAAAAAATAATCTTGTAAATACCTAGTATTTAATTAAACGGTCTATAATGCAATAATTTAATCTAACAATCTTATAAATTATGTAAAGTTAATGTGAGCGTAACCTTAAATTATCGCCTCTATACAAATGACGTGTCATGTGCATAATGACGGCAGTTTGGTTACTATACCTCTTATCTTTTAGCGATTTACAAATGGCTTAAGAAAACCATCATCTTATATGTACTATATGACTACATATTAGTTATAAATGACAAATTAAATGGTAAATTAAACAAGGGGAAGGATGTAATGCTAAAACATCATAATGATAAATAATCATAATGATAAAACATATCAAGTAACGCTGTAAAGAATTGAAATTTAAGGTAATGACTATTTGTAATAAAATAATAATTAAAATTGAAAAACAACTTCTAGATTAAAATTTGGGTTAAAATTGTTGTTAATTAGTTAATTAATTATTAATAAATTGGGTGAAGATATACATTTTTTTATAATGATAGAAGTTTAATTTATGATATTTAAAATGTGTGAAGTACTTTAAAACAATTAAAAAATTTTTTATTAAAAATGTGTAATTTTTTAATAGTTATTAAATCATTAAAATATATACTATTAATTTGTCAATTAATTAAGTTTACATTAATTAATTACATTAATCTTAAAGAATAAGTATAAATATAAGATTTTTCAATAATGAAAATTTTAAAACAGTTATTTGCGATATAAATTTAAATATGCTTATGTAGTCTTAATTGTAATAATATGAGTATTTATTTTAAGGTATAGTTTGAATCTACTATTATTGATCTTTAATAATATATGTCGTTTTAAAGTAAAAAAAAAAACATTCTGTCAAAACGACCTCGGTTCTTTTTCAGTGGAATATTTGTAAAAAAAAACGAAACTGAAAATAATTCTTAATTCTTCAGTTTATTTAGTCAGAGTACTAGTACATTGGATAAAATAGGGCAGTATTTATCTCTAAAAATCTTGCTAACCCAAATATTTTTAATAAAGAAAAGGCTAAGGGGAAAATGTACCGCTTCGTAGATATATTAACTTATTTTTTTAGATTTCATATTTAAAAATAACATTTGAAATATTAGAAAAATAGAGCTTAAATTCTTATTAAAGTGTTATGGTGCAAAGGGCATGCCATCCATTTTTCTTAATCCAGCTTTGAAATAATTGAGTTTCAGCTATTGTTCGATGGTGAATTATTAATTAGATACTCAGAGGTGTTGATACTCTATTTATTTTTCTTTTTTTTTTTATTGTGGTGAAAACAACGGTGTTACGATATTTACAACTCTCTATTTATATATTTATAATCTTGGGATGCATCACTATTACCCTAGTTTCTATCAGACTGATATGGTCAATGTATGGTATGGTTCAATTAAGTAGACGCACTATAAAGACCAAGAGATACCTCGTAATTATAAGCATTTCAAATTGACAGAAATTGTGTTCTCTCTATTATTATTTCAGGATAAGAGATAAACTTCATCTATTCCTTCAACAGTATTATTATAGAATGAGCCATAAAGGGATCAAATATCTCCGATCGAGAAACCAATTTAATTTAAAATGCTACACTTGTGTAATTGTATTCTGACCAATTCTTTTTATTCCAGCTGAGTGATATGAAAACGATATGAACTTGTTAATTATATTATTCAAATAAATGTACATAAATTACATTATTTGCATTTTTTAAAATTTTTTTATTTTCATTTTGGTAATTGTATTAAAAGTACTTTCGGAAACTATTTATAACCTTGAACTGACCAAAATTATTATTTATTATAGTAGCGAAGGAAATCAATTTCAATTATTCTTTATTTATTTTAGATATTTATTATTTAATGTCTGTATTGAATTCAAATGTGGAAATATGTAGTTAATGATTGTTCCTTGTGCACATATGATGCATATATATATATACGAATGTCGAAATTCAGTGAATTTTTTAAATAAAGTGCTTGTCATTTAGTATCAATATAGAAGATTAACATTGTTTATGTAAAAGCTTATTGAGATATATATTTTTAATGAGGCCATGTTATTGAAAAATAGATCATCGAAAATAATAGATTCCTAGCGCTCTTTATATTTTTTAATTCTTGTTTTCATCATGGCACAAAAATGTCCATACGTATTCAAACAAACCGCAATTAATATTTTCATTCAATATAATTTTTTTTTAATTTTTAATTAATTATTCTTAAATACTAAATTAAATGCATTATCTAGTAAAAAGATAGACTAAATTTTACCCATTGTATGACCTGAAAACAAGCCTCTATCTCATATTAACTCCTGTAAAAGGGCATATATCGTTAGAGCAGATCTGAAAGGGATTCTTTAAATATATTAGTAGAATTATATATATAAATATAAGGGAATCTGCCATATGTAGGTAAAATTAGACTCTGCATTATGCTGTCATGGCATAAAATTGTTGGCGGAAGGGAAATATAATGCGCAGGAGAATTTTAATTTTAATTTTTCTCTCTACCCATATGATGTCGAGTATTGAGAGTATACATAGAACTATGCACTAAAAACATTGAAATAACGATCCAACTCTAGATTATTGCCCCCTTTTCTTGATATAAATTCGAATACTACTGGTGTAAGAAATTAGATATACACAATCGTGATGCACATAACACTAATATTGTAATGAACGTGACCTTGCTAAACAATTTTCTGGTTAATTCAAATCATTCTTAATCGGTAATCCAATCTTCACTGCGCATTTCATTATATTATTGAAAAATGTGACATATTTTATTTTCTATGATGAAGCAATTTTTATTTATTATCAGATATTATGCATATTTTTTGTACTAAATGGATACTTTCAGTTTCAAATATACCGAATTTTTTAAATAAAAGTTTATTTTATATCATATTTTTAAAATTATATAATTATAATACTAAATCCAATCTTATGCATTTATTTATTATTTGAATATTTTAATGTGCTTGGTAATAAATAAGATAAGTTAAATTTAATAGATAAATATTTACTTTTCGATTGAAAGTATTTAATTATTTATATTTTACATTCCATTCTTATATTTTATCACTTATAACTTATAGTACAATTTCTCTTTCAAAATTATTTTTAAGATAGAATTTTTTGAAGTATATTAAATATTATAATACCGGTAATTCTTAAAAATTTTTAATTAAGACATTACAATTGAAATTCTGAAAATTTTTATAATATATAATAAATATTGAAAAATTATTGATATATTTTTTATATATTCTTTCATAATTATATCAACGACTAGGTGTGAGTATGAGCTTCTTTTTGAAAGATAATAAGTAGAGTGTTATTTGTTAAAATCTACGAAAGCCAGCAATTAATTGGAGCTTAAATTAGCATATTGAAATTAAATAGTGGAATATAATGAAATAAGCTTTAGTTTTATTAGTTGTATTAATATTAGCTTATTCTTATGAAGATACAATCTTTTCTTCCAAAAATAAACTTTCATCGGTTTATAATTAAGGCAATATTAAATTTTAAAATTCATAAATTTTAAAGTCATCCACAGACTTAACTAAAAATGTTAAATAATAAATTTATTACGAGCATTTATCGATTTATTTTATTATACAACTTTTTTTTAGTTTTAATTAAATTATATATATAATTTTATTCATAAAATTGTAATAAAATCGTATCTAAAAGTAATGATAATTATTTTAAATTTTATACGCGATTCTATTATAAGGATATATTAGGAAGAGAATTAGCTGTAATTAATTTGTTTTATTAATATTATTTGTAAATATAAATAAAAAAAAATTGATGAAAATGAGATAGAATTTTGTCATATTCAAGCAACTGATAATAAAGATTGGTATTCACGGTTGAGTTGCTTCAATTTAATAAATTTATCTCTGAATCTTAGTATAAAAATGTAACGGTTTTGATATGTCGATAAATTTTGTTATGTGTAAAAATGTGTTTGTAATCGATATTATAGTATAGGTATAAGAGATAGGTATTATGGAGATTTAGTTATTATTATTGCAATCTTATTTACAAATGGGGGATTGGTTTCATACAAAGAAAGCCAAGCCTAGCAAAATTGGACTAGTGGAGGCCTTGAAACGCTCTT